>NC_041385.1:2082898-2091034 GCF_002162155.2 Triticum dicoccoides | reverse complement strand
AACTGCACCTCTGCCCTCTCAAATTCCAGTAGGCCAGCCACCTTGTATCATTGACGTGGGCAAACACAAATTCGATGGCACACTTTATCGATCGCGCAGCCACACACTTCATCCCTATTTTCAATTCTATCGATATCTCACATCCATGACTCCGTTTCACACACATTGCATATGTTACGGTTTTCTGATTGAGATATCATCAACACATTGCCTCTATTTCGCACAAACCATCTCTCTCACACCCACCCACGTACGTACCTGCACCTAAAGAAGAAGTGCACGTAGGACGCACGTACTTAGGTCTCGTTCCCGGCCACACCCGCGTGGGTACATGGTGGAGTTCTTTTCTGTATGAAAAGGCAGCCCACGTGATAATTTGACGTGTGTAGCGGTTGTTTACTCGAAGGAGGGTCGGGTACCATGCCTAGAATATAAAACGATTGATGTGGGGAAAATAGAAAAATGGGTTTGTCTCTCGTCACACCATCTCACACAAGGCCATCGTGGCCTCTCTCTCTCTCTCTCAGCATTGGTCAGTGATTCGGCAGCATCCCGTCCGCCGGGGGAAAGGGAGGATTTGCATCTTCTCTCCGTTCAACAGCGTTGAGGCAGCTCGTCCCGATCTGCGGTACCCGCCGTTCTCTCTGACCAAGCTCCGGCACGGTAGGGCCTTCGCCACTTGCTCGCTGCCGCAGTATGGGCAGATCTCGGCCGCTGGCTCCCTCCTAGTAACATCCCGACGACCCTCAGGTACAGCTTCCTCCGGCCTTGCTCCACTACCCATCTTCCCACGTTGCTGCATGTGGATCTTCTTTAGTTGTTTGCTTAAATCGTATCTCGGTTGGCGTACTTTCCATCTTGCAATCTCGTCCTCAAACCATTTTTGATAAACCACCATGTGCTATCTTTCCCTTTTTACATGGAACATGCTTCTTTTTTGTCGGCTTATGTGTCTTCAACTCGTGTTATTGGGCAGTAATTGTTTCCTTTCGACCTCCTTTTCCAAACAGGGCTATCCATTTTCACCTCGTTGCTATTGTGACCTTTTGGTGAACTGCGCAAATCACTTTTCTAAAGAGTGTTTTGTGCAGTTCCGCCAAAATGTCACACGGGCAACGTTTTTACATTTCTGTGGGACTACGGAAAGGGAGATTGGTTTTGCTATCCTCCTCATCCAACTCCGTGCCTGATCTTCTCCAACAAGAAGTTAGTCCTAAAGAGAGATCGTAGAGGTGATCGGCTTCTATTTAAGTGTGTTATGTTTCATCATCTAGTTCCACTATTATTGTAATCACACTGACTGGATATCTTTGCAAACAGGGATGGTCCGCTCGATTTTAGTGGAGCTGCACAAAATGATCGGATTGTGGTGTCCTTCATACACCTCTTTTTTGGCTACAGAGCTGGGTGAAACTAGCTGCCAAGTAATGAACACTATGCCAAGAAAATGGAGCCATGCCTACGAACAAGATCGATCAATTATATTTTTTTCTTTATTTGTACACCTTCTCACAACTTTGTCTTCAGTTGTGATGTGAATATTGGCGTTGATCTGCGGACCATTGAGATGCATTAGCCATGGTAGTTTCATTTGTATTTGATGGAATATTGTAACGAGATAATCTCGAGGCAAGACACATGAATCCTAAGTTGAAACCATTTTTTTCCTGCGGGAACGAAAGTTGAAACCTTCATAGCATCACAGTACAATTTCATCAAAATTATGCGTACATATAAACAAATCCTGAAGGATTGATAGCAATGCCAGAAACAATTCAACTTCATCTCGCCGACATGTTGGACATCCTTCATCCGGCTCCACCTGCCATGCAGCAATATTGAGTGCACAACACAACTTCAGGGAAAGATTCACCCCGGTCGTTGTGCCGCAGTAGTAATGACTAGTGAGCAGTCAAATCACAGAGCCCCACCTTCGTCACAGTGAGTTGCTCGGACGAAGCAACCATCATTTTTCTGTTCCTTTAATCCGCTGGTACTCCCATATTCCCACAGTAATAGGTTGCTCGGGCGAATCAACCATCACTATATCCGCTCACGTGTGATGACCACAGGAGCTATCCATTCAGATTGCATGTTAAAAAAAGGTCGATAACTAATGCGGCAAACTTTCAAAAAAAACTAATGCGGCACCTCGGGCCAACGCGGCCAGATCGCATTTTGCACGAGAAATTATGCACCATGTTTCGTTGGCATGTGGTCCCGTTCCAACATATCAGTGAGACAACAGCGAGTAGTAGGAGTCTTTCCGAACGGACGTGTAGGCTGGAGCGCCTCTTCGTGAACCGTGGCAAACTGGCAACCGTCCACCGACTCTTCGCCTTTCCCTCTCGATTTGGAATTGTTGTCGCACGCTCTTCCTCTTCCTCCTCCATTTTCCTTTAGACCTTCACGCTTTCTTCAGCCATTGTTCGATCGTCTTCTCCATGGAGGGAATAGGCCAGAAACGACCCCGTTATTCTTGCCCCGATCTGAAAGATCACGTGGTGGAGGAACTCATTGATCGGTGCGACGTCATCACCTTGGCTAGCATGGCAGGTTCGTTCAAGCCCATTCTCGACTCAACTAATAACATCATTACAAGGAACCCAAGAGTCAAGGAGCGGTTTGATCTCCCCTATCTTCTTCGCCGTGACCCTGATAACTGGCGCTGGCACGACAGAGGCCTCACCCTGTGCAAGTTGATGCCGCCTGATAATGATACATATGATGTTAAGATGCCATCGCTTGAGGGCAAGGCTTGGGCAGGCGCAAATGGAGATTGGGTTGTTTACATTGGGTCCAACTGCGAGTGGGAACTTGTGAATGTGTACACTCGTGACCGGGTTCCACTTCCAAAAATCTCAGCGGACTGCCCAGAGGTTGAGCACACCGGTATTGTACGCACGTTCAAATACGATCATGGTGACTTTCTTCTACGGAAGATAGCAATTTATCAAGTTCCCAACCGCTCTTGGAATTACAACAACTATGAAGTTGTTGCTATCTTCGACAAGCTTGTCGCCGTCCTTGGTGGTTTGACTCGACGGATATTGCTCAAAAATCAGTTTCCGTACACGGATGAGTACTATGATGCAATTCAATACGAGGGCCTTGTGTTTGCTGCCACCACTCGTGGCACTGTTTTTGCATGGAATCCTTATGCTTTCGGTACGTTCGTCTTCCACCGTAATTCTAATTGTTTCATCCACATGCATGCGGGTTAGCAAGTTTCCCTTTACTAATTAATCTTCTTCTTGTGTTTCCAAGGTCCTGTGAACATTCCACCACCCATACTTGAATATTTTTATAACCAAGGGGGAGATGACGATGGTGATGATCACGAGCATGAGGACGAGCAGCGCCCATATACTTTGTGGCGCCTGGCAACTAATTCCGATGGATCACCTCTTCTTGTGTGTATACAGCCCACTGATGATGTTACTTCTAAGGAAGCAGGTGTAGTCTCCCATGGTCGCACTCTCCGGACCTATTCCAACACCCGTTGCATGGTATTCGGGATGGATACTAGTGTTCTAGCGCCAACTCCTTCTCCCTGGTACAGAATTGATAGTCTTGGAGAAAACTCGCTCTCCTTGGACAAAACTATCCAATGATGGTGAAAGGCGATCTAACTGCTGTTGACACAACGTTACTACCATTTATGAGAAGCAACTGTGTCTATACCTAGGACATTTGGGTGGTTCCCTACCCTGGTACTGATATAGTAGGCCGCTTCAGCTTGGATGATCAGTCCTGCGTTGGTCTCGAGATCGACAATAGATGGCCCGTCCCAAAGAATCACCTATGGTTCAAAGTAAGCGTTTCCAATGCCGAGGAATGGTTGAGTTGAAGTTCATTGCATTGCTTGTTATTTGTTGTGTGGTAAAAACTTTAGTATTTATAATGTATCCTCGTTGTCGATGTGGGTTGATGACCTGTTGTATGTAATAAAATGATATGCCTGTGATAAACTTACTAAATTTATGAATGGCTTCCGAGTTGCTTCTATGAGTGAGTGGTGCGACGAGGCAAAAAAATATTTTTCGAATACATAATTGTGCGTGCATTGCAACAGGTTATCGGATGAGGCCAATCAACAATAGTAGTACACTATTTGTACTAGCTTCACTTGCTTCGTGCGTCGTGCGGGTGTTTTACTGTAGCCATATTGTACGTAACCAGCACCTCGAATCCTTGATACTAGTACTATATAGTAAGTAGTAGGAGTAGTAGGGTGGCTGGGCCAGAACAAGCATTCACGTCCAGGAGTACGGCACACGCCACCAGCACGACTTCCATCTGACACCATATTTCTTGGAGTCCGTGCTAGAGCAATCTCTTCAACCTCATCGTTTCTCTAACTCAGCCATCGTGCGGCGGGCGAGGTGGGGGTTTGCCGATAGTCGGTTTCCTCAACTGCAGTCCCACTTGTAAGGCCAACTCCAACGCTCTACCAATATATGGATGTACTCTTCTTCCCAATACAAAAACTTGCATCCATTCTACTCCCTCCATTGCACAATACATGCCTTCTATTTGTCAAAATATATATGTATCTAGACATGTTTTAGTATATAGGTACATCCATTTTTGGACAAATGGAAGTCAAGTATTTTAGAATGGAGGGAGTACACAATAAATTTTTTAAGTTAGCACAACTAGTCTAATCCGAGAGCACAACCAAATATTTGGTCAGGTTCTTCCTCCTTTTGCCGACACGTGGGACATCCAGCATCCAGGTCGTGTCATGAAAGAAAATAGAGTGGTAGTTGAAGCCACAAGATGTGCGTCTTGGGTTAAACTGTAAATAGAATCTTACTACTCTTGAGTCTTGAGTAACTCCAAAAGCGGCCACCGAAAATCTTTATTGGATTTGTTTTTCATCACCAGCACGTCGAGGTGAAAGATGTGCAAGTTCAGTGGGTCCTCTTGCGTTTTCACTGACATGTGGGGCCGCATGTGAGCAAACAGACGATGGGCTTCGCGCGTCCGCTGGCTGGCTGAGAAGAGAGATAGAGGAGGGCTGAGCATGAACTGCAGGAAATTTGTTCTACGTAACCAGCACCTTGATATTCGCGTGTGATTGTTTATAGAATAAAAAAAAGGAGGTACCCCTACTTATGTTACTCCCACTACGCCTAGCCTAAGGTTAGTAGGTGACCTTGCGCTTGTCTCTTCGCCTCTTCTGGAAGTCGATGGTTCTACAGTAGTGCTTTTGGCAATCTGACAGCAAATGAACTATTGCATGTCCACCGCTTGTCGTGCTGCGAGCCACCGCGCACGTGTTGGCGAGGGAGAAGGCGTAATCAAGCTTCTCGTCATTTTGCGAGTTGACGGGACACATCAAAGTTATTTACTAGTATACATACTCTCTCCAAAAAAGGGCTGACCATGTCATTGCTACCATCCCGTGCTCCATTGTTGAGTACGTGCACTATTCACGTGCCATCGAGGAGAAAAAATATTGCGTAGGTGCCATCGAAGTGCATGACTCACTTACGAAAAAGGGTTCCCCCCCCCTTCCCGCACGACTCACTTACGCACTGCTTATCTGATTATCTCCATTTTCCTGCATGACACGTGCACCTTGATGCTAGATGTCTCGCGTGTTGGGAAAAGGATGAACAAAGCTCACGTAAAAGAAAAGAGTTGAAGAGCATAGATTCCCGACGACCAAGGAGGAGCAAGGAACCTCACGGTGGAGTGTCTGCAAGGAACCTTGCACGTTTTCCCCTGTTTTTTGCCGCCTGCCCACCTATAAACAAATAAAAGAACATGAACTTTTTGCTAACCACTAGAAACGGTACATCAGGATGCTAAGTTGAAGATATTTTATACTCCCTCCATTCCCAAATATAAGTCTTTTTAGATATTTCAATAAGGGACTACATACGAAACAAAATGAGTGAATCTACACTCTAAAATATGTCTACATACATCTGTATGTTGTAGTCTATTTGAAATGGCTAGAAAGACTTATATTTAGGAACGGAGGGAGTGGTTTATATTGAATTATTGATAACCATGCAACAAGCCACGCATGTACAAGACGCATGCAGCCACGCATGTACACAAGACAACGCACTAACTCCATCCGATCCAACTCATGCACATACGCGCACAGCATGGAGCACACATTGCACGTGCACAGGCTCGGCCGCAGAATTCACGTGAATAACACATGCATGCGCACACGCTCGGTTGCATGGAGGCGTGCGCCATCCGCGGCGACGTACGGTTCGTTGTGCTACGGCGAAGCTCGCACGCAACGGCGGATACGCATCTCTTGCAGCACCTCTTTGTCGTCGTTGCTCAACTACTAGTCGGAGACGAAGATGACCGCAGCCTCGGCCTTAGAGCTAGCACCGATGGAAAAACACGCACGCTGCACGGACACGAGCACATACGGAGTGCCCACGACGTGGTGGTGGTGCGTCCCCAGTCGCCTCTACTCCTTCTACGCACGTTGTCTATCAAGGCGGATGCATGCTAATGATGATGTGGGTGAGATCTTCTAGGACTTAGATAATGACGAGGAAAATTATGAGACACAAGGTGACGTACACCGTCAAGGTCCACGGTCAAGGGGGTGCTAGTAAGTGCTTAGATGTGCTTAGAGCAAGTACAATAGAGCTGAGTCAGCGGGCTATAAGGAATAAACTAGTATATTTCTGCTTAGTTGGAGGAAAGAGAAGAGAAGAGAGAAGGTAAGCGGGCTCTTCGTGAAGAGCCAGCTCTAGCACGTGCTCCTAGGCACGTGGTGAGAATGAAGGGTGGGTCACAGAAGAAAAAAGTAGTAGTACACTCTTTTGATCTACTATTGTACATGTTGACTATAAGATGGGCTGTAGATGACATGGTACTGGCTATACTATTAATGATCTTTTGATGAGGTGCTAAGTGCATTAAATGGCTTAGTAACTCAAGTCTTCAATGCATAGGTGCTTAGTTTATTGGTGCCACATCATATTTTATGCCTACGTCGCAGGCTTAGCAGCTATACATGGTGGAGCACTGGGAGAGGCCAAGGCTGGTCATAGTGGGGAGTAACTTGTGCTGTAACATATTACTATGTTACTCTAAACATCTCTATAAACCGGAAAGGTGGGAGTAGTAACATATATTAGTGTCATATGCAGAGTATGGGAGCACATGATATTTCCCCGCCCGGACCGATCCAAGTTGGCTTCTCACCTTCTTCGCCCAACAAAAACCGCTTCCCCCTTCCGCGCGCGCTTCCCTCCTGGCGCCAGCTGAGCCCGCCGCTCCACATTGATGGCAAGTCAGGGCGACGTGACCTCTCATTACTTCCGCTGTTGAAGCGGTGCGCCGACCGAGGGCACCACCCGCTGCACGCCCGGCATTTCAGACTACACATTGGATAGTAACTTTCTAGCTAGTACTATAATTAGATGACATAAGCAGGCTATAAGGATTTAAATATAGTATTTGTGCTTAGTTGAAGGAGAGAGAAGAGGAGAGAGAAGAGAAGCAGATTGTAAACGTGTAGCCGATTGTACTCCAACATACTTTGTGAGACAAAAGGTGGGGCCATTATTAATGATATTTTATTTATACTAAAGGGACTAACAGACGCCTTAATTACTCCGTTTTTTAGACATACCTTGGTGGGGCTATTATTGACTTTTTTTTGAGCTATTATTGACTTGGACGTGGGGTTTGGGGCCCAAAGGCCTACTATTATACTCGCACGACCGACCTGACATGCTCTACCCTAGCTGCTGCTGTATCATATGGTTTCGCACCGTTCCAGATCTTAGCACCGCCACGCAATTCTTCTCCAGCCCTCCTACTACTAGGGAAAAGGCTATACACAGAATCTTAGCAGCAGCGAGGGTTAAAAACCCTCGCTACTGCTACTTACTAGGAGCGCAGGTTTTTAAACCTCGCTACTACTAAGTTGATAGCAGCAGCGCGGGTTTGTAACCCTCGCTACTACTAAGCGGTCTCTATCGTGCCCCCCGGGATATGCCATAGTAGTAGCGCGGGTTTTTAACCCTCGCTACTACTAAGTTGATAGCAGTAGCGCGGGTTTTTAACCCTCGCTACTACTAAGTGGCCCCCAGACCATGCCATAGTAGTAGCGATGGTTATAAACCCGCGCTACTGCTATCA
>NC_041385.1:2079137-2081588 GCF_002162155.2 Triticum dicoccoides | reverse complement strand
TCCGGCGTGCACTGCGAGAAGGGACAGCAGTCCTCCGAACCCCGTCTTTCGTGATCCTGTATGGGAGAGGGGCGATCAGGTTTTTGGGGAGCACACTCCTGTACTACTGCCAGTGACGACTTCCTCAACGACAGCCTTCTTCCACGACCTCGGTAACCTCTTCATCAATGACATGAGTGACAACATCAACCACATCAGTTCTGCTCCCGCTGTACAGTATGTGATTCTGTCCTCCTGGTTTAGTCCACATCATTACTTTGATGTTTGCAATTGTCGCCATGATCTATTTACTGCTGATTCGGATTAAATCTCATACTAAATTGCTCATATATTCAACAATCCAATCCAAAAACCTGATTACAGGCAATTTACTCCGAGTGGTTTTGCTGCGCTTTTGAATTTGCCTACTTTTAAGGGGGTGCAATATAAAAGGTGGCGCACAAGAGCAGTATATTGGTTTCAGATCATGTACTGCTATGACGCCACCAAGGGTAAGCCTGAGGGCGATTTAATCCTACACAGCAGGAAGCTTTTCAGAACATGGATACCCTCTTCAAAGCCACCCTGCTGAGTGTTCTTGACGATTCCATTGTGGATTGATATATGTCGTTTGACAGCGGCAAAGACATGTGGGATGCGCTCGAGGCCACATTTGGGCCCTCGGGCGCTGGAAACGAGTTATGCGTCATGGAGCAATTCTGTGACTACAAGATGACTAATGAGCGCTCTGTTGTTCAGCAGACTCATGAGATACAGTCACTCTCTAAGGAACTTGAGTACTTTAAGTGTGTGTTTCCGGACAAATTTGTTGCTGGGACCATCATTGCCAAGCTTCCACCTTCGTGGAACGATTTTGCTACTTCTCTGAAAAGCAAGAGACATGAGTTTTCTGAATTGGATCTCATTAGAACTCTTGATTTTTAGAAAAGGCGAGAGAAAAAGACATACGTGCTCGGGTCGCTGAGGGAGCTTCTAGTGCCCACATGGTACACGAGAAGAACTTCCAGCCCAGCCAGCCCCAAAACAACAAGAACAAATCTCAGGGGAAAGGAAAGTTTGATGCAAAGAACAAGCCGTCACATTCTACGAACTTCAAAAAGAATTCTCATAACGGGAAGGGATACAAACCTCAATTTTGGTTGCACCGCACAAATTTTATATGGCTGCATCTACCTACTGTCAGCTAACCTCATGGTGCTCTAGGTATTCCTACATTTGTAACTAGGTACAATGACCACCGCAAGATGAAATTAGCTTATTCGTATGTTGACTTGCTGAATGCAGTGCGGAACGATCCTGTCATGTGTGGAGGAGCAAACAAGCAGTGCAGCCGAAGGTGGAAATCAACCAAGGACTTATTAAATTATATGTAATCTTCCTCAGGCATGTCAGTATGCCCTTCGTCCAGATGATCGTGTTTTGTCATGCTGAGTTATTGATATGTGCTACTGTTTTGCAACACCGTTTAAGTATAGCTACTGTTTTCCTATCTTTTCAGATTCAGGACAATGAATATGATATCAGGGGAACTACACAATATGGACCCATGTTGAGTCATCTCTATTGCCTCATGTGTTTGCTGCAAATGTGTCAGCCTCAATTTCAAGATGAGGCAGCTAGCTAGTTGTGGAGTTGCCAACATGCTCAAAGTGCTCGCAACATTGAGAAGAAACAAGCATGCCCAGGAAATTAATGCGTGCGCAGGGAGGCCCTTTGCTCAGAGAAGCATCGACTGATTTTCTTTATTTCCACACCTTCTCACAGCTTTGTATATTGGTTATAGTATAGTGAATCATTGAGATGCATAGACATGCTGAACTTTTGTTCTTCTGAATGTTAGTTTAATGTGAGTGTCTGCATCCAGTACCGCATCCTCTAATTTGGTGGATGCACACAGACAAAAT
Organism: Triticum dicoccoides; assembly: GCF_002162155.2. Taxonomy (NCBI): domain Eukaryota; kingdom Viridiplantae; phylum Streptophyta; class Magnoliopsida; order Poales; family Poaceae; genus Triticum; species Triticum dicoccoides. The sequence continues at coordinate 2,079,684 of NC_041385.1, read as the reverse complement.
AAATCTCCTTAATTTACTCCATAACCACCCTATTAAATAGGCCTAGTAACAAACCAGGCGCATGCAGTGGTTGGCGGGCACATGCATCCTGCATGCATGGCCAGTCAGCCAAGCCCATGCGCCAACTCCATTGCAGCAACGCAAAAGAAGAGAGTGGTTCTTGGAAAAAGCGAGTAGCTAGTGCAGCGGGCCTTATAAACACGAACAGCTCGCTCTCCCGCTTCCATCTCCCCACCCAATTCCCCCCGCTCCCCAATCTTCCTCACTCGTCCAGAAAACCCCGCTCACCTTCTTCCTCACTCGTACAGAAAACGCCTACTCCTCTTCTTCCACTCCAGAGAAATCCCCAGCCCTCCTTCTTCCCCACTCGCACTACCACTAGGCTCGTCTCTGGCTACTCTGCTCAAACCCGTGAGCTCGGCGCGACGCCCACAAGTAAAATGGAGTTGGCTAGCTCCAGCACCAAGAAGATGAGGCTCCCGCCAGCGGCGACGCCGGTTGTAGATCCCGCACCCGATAGCACGGGGAGAAGCGGCGAGCCCCCCCC
>NC_041385.1:2077187-2078354 GCF_002162155.2 Triticum dicoccoides | reverse complement strand
GATGTTTTTGATCTCTAGAGAATTTATACAATTAGGTGATGATTTCATGCACATTGAAAGCCCGTACATATTGTACTAGAATTAACTGTTCAGCTGTCGTTCTTTCGACATACTCTTTTTTCAGACCTTAACTATTTTCAATCTTCATGTCTACTTAGGCAGAACCACATGGAGAAAAACATATAACCAATTGTTGGCGTAATAAGCACAAGGATTTTCTCAGTTCTCTTGACATTCATTTGAGGACAATAACGATGGGACGATATGCATCCAACCAGGCAAACAGAAGCTTTGTCACATTCTTCCTGTTGAATGCGAGGTTACTATTGTCCACGAGGCTTAATTTTTACAGCAAGAGATTTCTCACGGACGAACATGTTGAACAGCAAAAAAAGAAGTTTCAGGTGGACAAATGGGCTTCTAAATGTGCTCGGCTTCTATTTACAATAAGTTGTAGACATCCTGAAATAAATTTTTTTGCACAGGATGTTGATTTTATGGATCAGACCGATCCATTTGTTTGTGACTGCAAAAAAAGAGTGGTTGGGTTAGATGTTACTGTCATGTTCAATCTGGGTTTTGTCTAAAAATATGATGAACACTTAATCCTTGGGGCTTTTGTACCATTTGTATGCTTGACTTCCATGTTGTTGCCCTCGTACTCCCCTCCACCTGCCACTACACTGCCGCATCTTCCATGGCTGCTGTTCGTTCCCGTCGGAAGCCTTGCCGTCGTTCTCCGCCTTGGTTAGCTCACTGTGCCCGCCGCTGTCTGGCATTGTCAACATGGTAAACAACCAAGAGGAATCAGGAAATGACTATACGTGGAGAGGCTGACAGTAGGAACCCACCAGGGTCATTGCATTTCGCAAGCAGGTGCCTCGTTATTACAAGCCAAAAAAATACTTCCTCCGAATTGTTTGACAACTAGGTTCCACGCCATTGTCAATGTAGTCAATAAACGAGAAAATTACACAATAAGCGGATAACACCAGGGACCCAGCAGCTCGCCCAGTTGTTTTTCAGTTTCAGAGACGGAGCTCAACTACGCGTTGTACGGGGGTTGTGGCCCGTCTAGCCCACGCTTACGCTTTTATTAAGCACATGACGAGCCCAGTTGATATATTTTTTCTTTTTAAAATTGGCTAGCCCAGTTCTTTTTTTTTT
>NC_041385.1:2074003-2077076 GCF_002162155.2 Triticum dicoccoides | reverse complement strand
TTTTTTTTTTGGAGAATACCAAAACCGAGGCCTACTTGCTTTTCTTAGCCCTGCTGGGCTGCAAATCTTTCAAGACGAGGAGGAATGTAAGTAGTAAGAAATGGGCTACCCCAGAAAATGGGCTATAAGTTTTAAGAAATGGGCTGTAAATTTATAAACCAAAGCCAACCGGCAATTGAATTAATATATCATTTTTTTCAGGATTTCTCCACTCTATACTCTTATAAAACCAAAGCCAACTGGCAATTACATTAAAATATCATCTTTTCTCCCACAAGATAAACTACTCATACAAATGCATCTTCATGTTTCGTGCAACGAACGGGCATCTTGCTAGTTAAGATTCTAAATTTCATTCTTTTTTTGCGGAGAATTGTTTTTTGAATTTTATTTTGATATAACTTTTTGAAAATTATTTTTAATGTGACTCCAAATTTCATGATTAAAAGAGTTCGGACCCCACCGAAATATGCAAAATTTCGTTGAATTTTTTAGCAGTGCCCAGAATATATGGTCTGTAATGCTAATAAAAAGAATATGGGCTTCAAATATCCTTAAGAATTAGCAAATGGGCTGTAAATTATTGAAAATAATGGCTAATGGGTTGTATGCTATTTTCCACAGATTTGGAGGCTGACTTCTGGGCCTACAAGGTTGACGATGACACTGTCCTAATTATTTTTTTTGACGCGTACGCAAGGCTTTGTCAACTTAGTCAACACACAGCAGTGACTGTTGGATATCCATCCAACGGCCGCCGTGCTTCTTCAATCTCTGATCTTCCTGCTCCAGCCGCCCAAACCAGCGCCGGCGGGACTGCCTGCTCCCTCCTCTCGTGGCTGGCTGTGCTGCCGCCAAGCCATCCCTCTAACCACCCACACATCCTATTATTTTCTAGCGATGTGAGCGCTCGTTCTCCCCTCAGCGTGGGCATCCGCTGCGGTGGCTTCGCTGGCTCCGGGTGGTTCTCTTCCTGGGCCTCACCCTCGTCCACCGCATTTGTGCTCTCGGCACGGCGAGGTCAACATGGTCAACAGACAACAGCCACTGGAAAAGGGCTGACAGTAGGGGCCCATACAGGAAAATGCCTCCTTATTACGCGCAAAATAATGATTCCTCCACCTGATAGCTGGGACCCACCAGAAGGGTCTCTATATTTCACGAAAAAAACATTCCCCCACTGTCAGTCCCCCACTGTCAGCTTGGACCCACCGGAAATGCCTCCTTATTACGCACAAAAAAATGAATACTCCCCCTCCTAGCTGGGACTCACCTTGGTGGGAGGCTGACTTGTGGACCTACTAACTTTACGGGGACGGAGGGCTTTGTCAACTTAGTCAATATGAACGATTCTAGCTCCAGTGACCGTACGATGTCCATCCAATGGCCGTAGTGCTTCTTCAACCTCTAGTCTTCGTGCTCCAGCCGCCCAAAGCAGCGCCGGTCGTGCCGCATTCTCCTGCCTCCCGTGGCCGACTATGATGCCGCGGAGGCCTCACCGCCCCTACTACTCCCACCGCTGGCCAGGCCATCCCTCTACTCACCCACAACCCCTGTTATTCTGCGGCGACGGCAGCCTCACACCGCAGCCGAACCAGTGAACCCTCGTACTCCTCTTCGCGTGGGCATCCACTGCCGCGTCTTCCCTGGCTCCGCGTCGTCCCCTTCCTAGGCCTCGCCGTCGTCCACCTCTATGGTGCTCTCGGCGCGGCATGGTCAATGTGGTCAATGACCAACTTCCATCGGAAGAGTACTATGCATTGAGAGGCTGACAGCTGGGTCCACGGCGGCCGCAAGGAAGTGCCTCCTTATTACGCGCAAAATAATTATTTCTCCACCTGACAGCAGGGACCCACCGGACGGGCCACCGTATTTCATGAAAAAAACGTTTCTCCCCTGACTGCTGGGACCCACCAGCTACACGTTCGCACGCAAGGAAGTGCATTCGGGCAAAAAAAATAAAACGATTCGCCCCCCTAACTGCTGGGACCCACCAACTACATCTTCGCACGCAAGGAATTGCCTGACAGTCGGGACCCACCTGGTCGAAGCGTACGTAGCATTGTCATTCTGGTCGCGAACGTGTACGTACATACTGGTGGATGTAGAGGCGCGCATGTGTCGTAGTAGAGGCGCGCACCTGTCATAGTAGAGGCGCGCACGTAGCATGTACATGTACGTACAGCGGCCAGGGTGCAAGAAAGAAAATACGGCCATGTATGTGTACATACGGTCGGGGTCTCGAACGCCTACTCGCGCATATATACGTACGGCCAGGGCTCGTGTACATTGGTTGGGTCGGAATGGAGAAACAGCATCGTCGTCGTGTTCATGGGGAGCCAACCGGCTGGGTCGAAACGGAATGCGTGGTCGTGTTCATCGGGAGGGCTTGGACGGAACAGGCGATGGAAACGAGGCTTGGCGTACTACAAAATGGAGGAAACGGCCTTGTGTTCGACCGGCCATGTTCGAAACGGGATCCTGTTCATTGGGAGGGGTCTGGCGTACCGCAAAACGGAGGAAACGGACCTCCTACGGTCGAAACGAGGGTCCTGTTGACTAGCAGGGGTGTGGCGTACCGCAAAACGGAGGAAACGGACCTCCTACGGTCGAAACGGGGGTCCTGTTGATCGGGAGGGGTGTGGCGTACCGCAAAACGGACGAAACGGACTTGTGTTGGAGTGCTATGGTCGAAATGGGGGTCCTATTCATCGGGAGGGGTGTGGCGTACCACAAAACGGGACTCCACGAGATACTGTTCATCTCCACCGTCGACCTCCTCTAGCCTCCATGGGCTCCTGTTCATCCAGCCTCCACCGCGCGCTACTCCACCGGCTAATGTTCAACCATCCCTCCACGGGTACCCCTCCACCGTCTACTGTTCATCCAGCCCTCCACACCACGGGGTCCTGTTCAACCACCCCTCCACGGGCACCCCTCCACCATCTACTGTTCATCCATCCCTCCACACCACGGGGGTCCTGTTCATCCAGAGGCAATGCCACCACTCACTGTTCATCCAACCCCCCCGCAACACTCACTATTCATCCAATCGATCGGCTTTAGTTAGCTG
>NC_041385.1:2059409-2061860 GCF_002162155.2 Triticum dicoccoides | reverse complement strand
TCCGGCGTGCACTGCGAGAAGGGACAGCAGTCCTCCGAACCCCGTCTTTCGTGATCCTGTATGGGAGAGGGGCGATCAGGTTTTTGGGGAGCACACTCCTGTACTACTGCCAGTGACGACTTCCTCAACGACAGCCTTCTTCCACGACCTCGGTAACCTCTTCATCAATGACATGAGTGACAACATCAACCACATCAGTTCTGCTCCCGCTGTACAGTATGTGATTCTGTCCTCCTGGTTTAGTCCACATCATTACTTTGATGTTTGCAATTGTCGCCATGATCTATTTACTGCTGATTCGGATTAAATCTCATACTAAATTGCTCATATATTCAACAATCCAATCCAAAAACCTGATTACAGGCAATTTACTCCGAGTGGTTTTGCTGCGCTTTTGAATTTGCCTACTTTTAAGGGGGTGCAATATAAAAGGTGGCGCACAAGAGCAGTATATTGGTTTCAGATCATGTACTGCTATGACGCCACCAAGGGTAAGCCTGAGGGCGATTTAATCCTACACAGCAGGAAGCTTTTCAGAACATGGATACCCTCTTCAAAGCCACCCTGCTGAGTGTTCTTGACGATTCCATTGTGGATTGATATATGTCGTTTGACAGCGGCAAAGACATGTGGGATGCGCTCGAGGCCACATTTGGGCCCTCGGGCGCTGGAAACGAGTTATGCGTCATGGAGCAATTCTGTGACTACAAGATGACTAATGAGCGCTCTGTTGTTCAGCAGACTCATGAGATACAGTCACTCTCTAAGGAACTTGAGTACTTTAAGTGTGTGTTTCCGAACAAATTTGTTGCTGGGACCATCATTGCCAAGCTTCCACCTTCGTGGAACGATTTTGCTACTTCTCTGAAAAGCAAGAGACATGAGTTTTCTGAATTGGATCTCATTAGAACTCTTGATTTTTAGAAAAGGCGAGAGAAAAAGACATACGTGCTCGGGTCGCTGAGGGAGCTTCTAGTGCCCACATGGTACACGAGAAGAACTTCCAGCCCAGCCAGCCCCAAAACAACAAGAACAAATCTCAGGGGAAAGGAAACTTTGATGCAAAGAACAAGCCGTCACATTCTACGAACTTCAAAAAGAATTCTCATAACGGGAAGGGATACAAACCTCAATTTTGGTTGCACCGCACAAATTTTATATGGCTGCATCTACCTACTGTCAGCTAACCTCATGGTGCTCTAGGTATTCCTACATTCGTAACTAGGTACAATGACCACCGCAAGATGAAATTAGCTTATTCGTATGTTGACTTGCTGAATGCAGTGCGGAACGATCCTGTCATGTGTGGAGGAGCAAACAAGCAGTGCAGCCGAAGGTGGAAATCAACCAAGGACTTATGAAATTATATGTAATCTTCCTCAGGCATGTCAGTATGCCCTTCGTCCAGATGATCGTGTTTTGTCATGCTGAGTTATTGATATGTGCTACTGTTTTGCAACACCGTTTAAGTATAGCTACTGTTTTCCTATCTTTTCAGATTCAGGACAATGAATATGATATCAGGGGAACTACACAATATGGACCCATGTTGAGTCATCTCTATTGCCTCATGTGTTTGCTGCAAATGTGTCAGCCTCAATTTCAAGATGAGGCAGCTAGCTAGCTGTGGAGTTGCCAACATGCTCAAAGTGCTCTCAACATTGAGAAGAAACAAGCATGCCCAGGAAATTAATGCGTGCGCAGGGAGGACCTTTGCTCAGAGAAGCATCGACTGATTTTCTTTATTTCCACACCTTCTCACAGCTTTGTATATTGGTTATAGTATAGTGAATCATTGAGATGCATAGACATGCTGAACTTTTGTTCTTCTGAATGTTAGTTTAATGTGAGTGTCTGCATCCAGTACCGCATCCTCTAATTTGGTGGATGCACACAGACAAAATAAATCTCCTTAATTTACTCCATAACCACCCTATTAAATAGGCCTAGTAACAAACCAGGCGCATGCAGTGGTTGGCGGGCACATGCATCCTGCATGCATGGCCAGTCAGCCAAGCCCATGCGCCAACTCCATTGCAGCAACGCAAAAGAAGAGAGTGGTTCTTGGAAAAAGCGAGTAGCTAGTGCAGCGGGCCTTATAAACACGAACAGCTCGCTCTCCCGCTTCCATCTCCCCACCCAATTCCCCCCGCTCCCCAATCTTCCTCACTCGTCCAGAAAACCCCGCTCACCTTCTTCCTCACTCGTACAGAAAACGCCTACTCCTCTTCTTCCACTCCAGAGAAATCCCCAGCCCTCCTTCTTCCCCACTCGCACTACCACTAGGCTCGTCTCTGGCTACTCTGCTCAAACCCGTGAGCTCGGCGCGACGCCCACAAGTAAAATGGAGTTGGCTAGCTCCAGCACCAAGAAGATGAGGCTCCCGCCAGCGGCGACGCCGGTTGTAGATCCCGCACCCGATAGCACGGGGAGAAGCGGCGAGCCCCCCCC
>NC_041385.1:2057782-2058949 GCF_002162155.2 Triticum dicoccoides | reverse complement strand
GATGTTTTTGATCTCTAGAGAATTTATACAATTAGGTGATGATTTCATGCACATTGAAAGCCCGTACATATTGTACTAGAATTAACTGTTCAGCTGTCGTTCTTTCGACATACTCTTTTTTCAGACCTTAACTATTTTCAATCTTCATGTCTACTTAGGCAGAACCACATGGAGAAAAACATATAACCAATTGTTGGCGTAATAAGCACAAGGATTTTCTCAGTTCTCTTGACATTCATTTGAGGACAATAACGATGGGACGATATGCATCCAACCAGGCAAACAGAAGCTTTGTCACATTCTTCCTGTTGAATGCGAGGTTACTATTGTCCACGAGGCTTAATTTTTACAGCAAGAGATTTCTCACGGACGAACATGTTGAACAGCAAAAAAAGAAGTTTCAGGTGGACAAATGGGCTTCTAAATGTGCTCGGCTTCTATTTACAATAAGTTGTAGACATCCTGAAATAAATTTTTTTGCACAGGATGTTGATTTTATGGATCAGACCGATCCATTTGTTTGTGACTGCAAAAAAAGAGTGGTTGGGTTAGATGTTACTGTCATGTTCAATCTGGGTTTTGTCTAAAAATATGATGAACACTTAATCCTTGGGGCTTTTGTACCATTTGTATGCTTGACTTCCATGTTGTTGCCCTCGTACTCCCCTCCACCTGCCACTACACTGCCGCATCTTCCATGGCTGCTGTTCGTTCCCGTCGGAAGCCTTGCCGTCGTTCTCCGCCTTGGTTAGCTCACTGTGCCCGCCGCTGTCTGGCATTGTCAACATGGTAAACAACCAAGAGGAATCAGGAAATGACTATACGTGGAGAGGCTGACAGTAGGAACCCACCAGGGTCATTGCATTTCGCAAGCAGGTGCCTCGTTATTACAAGCCAAAAAAATACTTCCTCCGAATTGTTTGACAACTAGGTTCCACGCCATTGTCAATGTAGTCAATAAACGAGAAAATTACACAATAAGCGGATAACACCAGGGACCCAGCAGCTCGCCCAGTTGTTTTTCAGTTTCAGAGACGGAGCTCAACTACGCGTTGTACGGGGGTTGTGGCCCGTCTAGCCCACGCTTACGCTTTTATTAAGCACATGACGAGCCCAGTTGATATATTTTTTCTTTTTAAAATTGGCTAGCCCAGTTCTTTTTTTTTT
>NC_041385.1:2054713-2057772 GCF_002162155.2 Triticum dicoccoides | reverse complement strand
TTTTTTTTTTGGAGAATACCAAAACCGAGGCCTACTTGCTTTTCTTAGCCCTGCTGGGCTGCAAATCTTTCAAGACGAGGAGGAATGTAAGTAGTAAGAAATGGGCTACCCCAGAAAATGGGCTATAAGTTTTAAGAAATGGGCTGTAAATTTATAAACCAAAGCCAACCGGCAATTGAATTAATATATCATTTTTTTCAGGATTTCTCCACTCTATACTCTTATAAAACCAAAGCCAACTGGCAATTACATTAAAATATCATCTTTTCTCCCACAAGATAAACTACTCATACAAATGCATCTTCATGTTTCGTGCAACGAACGGGCATCTTGCTAGTTAAGATTCTAAATTTCATTCTTTTTTTGCGGAGAATTGTTTTTTGAATTTTATTTTGATATAACTTTTTGAAAATTATTTTTAATGTGACTCCAAATTTCGTGATTAAAAGAGTTCGGACCCCACCGAAATATGCAAAATTTCGTTGAATTTTTTAGCAGTGCCCAGAATATATGGTCTGTAATGCTAATAAAAAGAATATGGGCTTCAAATATCCTTAAGAATTAGCAAATGGGCTGTAAATTATTGAAAATAATGGCTAATGGGTTGTATGCTATTTTCCACAGATTTGGAGGCTGACTTCTGGGCCTACAAGGTTGACGATGACACTGTCCTAATTATTTTTTTTTACGCGTACGCAAGGCTTTGTCAACTTAGTCAACACACAGCAGTGACTGTTGGATATCCATCCAACGGCCGCCGTGCTTCTTCAATCTCTGATCTTCCTGCTCCAGCCGCCCAAACCAGCGCCGGCGGGACTGCCTGCTCCCTCCTCTCGTGGCTGGCTGTGCTGCCGCCAAGCCATCCCTCTAACCACCCACACATCCTATTATTTTCTAGCGATGTGAGCGCTCGTTCTCCCCTCAGCGTGGGCATCCGCTGCGGTGGCTTCGTTGGCTCCGGGTGGTTCTCTTCCTGGGCCTCACCCTCGTCCACCGCATTTGTGCTCTCGGCACGGCGAGGTCAACATGGTCAACAGACAACAGCCACTGGAAAAGGGCTGACAGTAGGGGCCCATACAGGAAAATGCCTCCTTATTACGCGCAAAATAATGATTCCTCCACCTGATAGCTGGGACCCACCAGAAGGGTCTCTATATTTCACGAAAAAAACATTCCCCCACTGTCAGCTTGGACCCACCGGAAATGCCTCCTTATTACGCACAAAAAAATGAATACTCCCCCTCCTAGCTGGGACTCACCTTGGTGGGAGGCTGACTTGTGGGCCTACTAACTTTACGGGGACGGAGGGCTTTGTCAACTTAGTCAATATGAACGATTCTAGCTCCAGTGACCGTACGATGTCCATCCAATGGCCGTAGTGCTTCTTCAACCTCTAGTCTTCGTGCTCCAGCCGCCCAAAGCAGCGCCGGTCGTGCCGCATTCTCCTGCCTCCCGTGGCCGACTATGATGCCGCGGAGGCCTCACCGCCCCTACTACTCCCACCGCTGGCCAGGCCATCCCTCTACTCACCCACAACCCCTGTTATTCTGCGGCGACGGCAGCCTCACACCGCAGCCGAACCAGTGAACCCTCGTACTCCTCTTCGCGTGGGCATCCACTGCCGCGTCTTCCCTGGCTCCGCGTCGTCCCCTTCCTAGGCCTCGCCGTCGTCCACCTCTATGGTGCTCTCGGCGCGGCATGGTCAATGTGGTCAATGACCAACTTCCATCGGAAGAGTACTATGCATTGAGAGGCTGACAGCTGGGTCCACGGCGGCCGCAAGGAAGTGCCTCCTTATTACGCGCAAAATAATTATTTCTCCACCTGACAGCAGGGACCCACCGGACGGGCCACCGTATTTCATGAAAAAAACGTTTCTCCCCTGACTGCTGGGACCCACCAGCTACACGTTCGCACGCAAGGAAGTGCATTCGGGCAAAAAAAATAAAACGATTCGCCCCCCTAACTGCTGGGACCCACCAACTACATCTTCGCACGCAAGGAATTGCCTGACAGTCGGGACCCACCTGGTCGAAGCGTACGTAGCATTGTCATTCTGGTCGCGAACGTGTACGTACATACTGGTGGATGTAGAGGCGCGCATGTGTCGTAGTAGAGGCGCGCACCTGTCATAGTAGAGGCGCGCACGTAGCATGTACATGTACGTACAGCGGCCAGGGTGCAAGAAAGAAAATACGGCCATGTATGTGTACATACGGTCGGGGTCTCGAACGCCTACTCGCGCATATATACGTACGGCCAGGGCTCGTGTACATTGGTTGGGTCGGAATGGAGAAACAGCATCGTCGTCGTGTTCATGGGGAGCCAACCGGCTGGGTCGAAACGGAATGCGTGGTCGTGTTCATCGGGAGGGCTTGGACGGAACAGGCGATGGAAACGAGGCTTGGCGTACTACAAAATGGAGGAAACGGCCTTGTGTTCGACCGGCCATGTTCGAAACGGGATCCTGTTCATTGGGAGGGGTCTGGCGTACCGCAAAACGGAGGAAACGGACCTCCTACGGTCGAAACGAGGGTCCTGTTGACTAGCAGGGGTGTGGCGTACCGCAAAACGGAGGAAACGGACCTCCTACGGTCGAAACGGGGGTCCTGTTGATCGGGAGGGGTGTGGCGTACCGCAAAACGGACGAAACGGACTTGTGTTGGAGTGCTATGGTCGAAATGGGGGTCCTATTCATCGGGAGGGGTGTGGCGTACCACAAAACGGGACTCCACGAGATACTGTTCATCTCCACCGTCGACCTCCTCTAGCCTCCATGGGCTCCTGTTCATCCAGCCTCCACCGCGCGCTACTCCACCGGCTAATGTTCAACCATCCCTCCACGGGTACCCCTCCACCGTCTACTGTTCATCCAGCCCTCCACACCACGGGGTCCTGTTCAACCACCCCTCCACGGGCACCCCTCCACCATCTACTGTTCATCCATCCCTCCACACCACGGGGGTCCTGTTCATCCAGAGGCAATGCCACCACTCACTGTTCATCCAACCCCCCCGCAACACTCACTATTCATCCAATCGATCGGCTTTAGTTAGCTG
>NC_041385.1:2053911-2054703 GCF_002162155.2 Triticum dicoccoides | reverse complement strand
AGTAGCGAAGGAATCGCTCGATCGGGTTCAGTTAACAGCCATCGATCGATCGCTCGGGATCAGTAACGCGTAGCCTGCAGTGCAATCGCTCGGGTTGAGTTAGAGCCCAACGCCTCGCTCGGGTTCAGTTAGAGCCAACACCTTGCACACGCACGCATACGTGTACGAGAGAAACGCGCATCGCTCGGTCCCCGACCACCCACCATAACCGGGAACTCCCCGAAATTTTCCTCGCCCTCGCTTCTACCACGGTTTTCTCCATAATGGACGGCTCAAAGAATGTCATCCAGCTGCGTCTCCGGCCCGCCCAGGATAGAAAACCCATTTTCTGTCATGATTTTTTGTCATAGAAGTAGGAGCCCACCACATCTATGATGATACCGGGTTTTTTCACAATTATCGTCATAGAAGTGTGATATGTATGACAGGAAAAAAATTCGTTCGGCCCAAAATGTCATGGATGTGTCTTTTTTTGTATTGAATGTTATGGAGAAACCAGAAGACTGGATTACAACTGAGCCAGGTGTCAAGCCGGGTACGAGTGACGGAGGTGAACGTCCAGAGCAGACTGTGTCTTTACTCTCAGTGGAGAACCCCAGCTTAAATCTGCGCACTTCCAAGCTCCTAGTCAATGTTGGTGTCCCCTACAGCCCAAACAAGAAGATTGTCAAGAAATCTTCGACCGACACCGCTGACAGCACGCCCCACCCTACAAATAAGCCCGATGATTCTACAGCGGCCGATTCAGAAATGTTTGTTGATCTTTCACCCTTGGATTATGCCCCGCAAACT
>NC_041385.1:1992068-2053737 GCF_002162155.2 Triticum dicoccoides | reverse complement strand
TTCGCGGTCCGGCCAGTAGGCAGGAGAGGCACCCAATGTCCTTCACCCGACCGAGCTTTAGCCTTGGCATCAGTCAAAATCAACCAGTGGTGCAAGATCCTACGCCAGTTGCCTTTGCTTTCCCGGCAGGCATGGCCGCAATGATAGTGCAGCCAATGGTCGAGGGCAGGAAGGCTGTCAAGTTCGCAGAGCCGATCGTCCAAGGTACATTTCTTCTGCGCTTATCATTTTCTTGTATACATCTGTGTAGTCTGACTTTTGTCCCAAGCAATTTTTTTGGGGGTTCTCACTTATCATGGCAACTGTTATGTGATGCCATGGCAACTGGATTTGCTGCACCATGACACCTACATTTTTGTTGCCATGTTGTATTTTCCATTCGGCAAGCACATGGCAACTGAAGTTGGTACAACATGGCAACTGTACTTGTTTCCACATGGCAGCTACAGTGCACTACACATGGCAACTGGATTTGCTACAGCATGTCACCTGCAATTTTGTTTCCATGTTGCATTTTTCATTAGGCAACCACATGGCAACTCGAGTTGGTACAACATGGCAACTACAATGCAATACACATGGCAACTGGATTTGCCTACACACTGCATTTCATATCATGCACCTTTTCTTTTCACACTACATTTGTTTTGTTTTCCAGGTATCCTAACCCACTTTTTGATCCTTGCAGGCACCCCAGAGGAGATTTCGTCGTCACTTGATGAAGTTTACCGCAGGATTGAGGAGGTAGCATCGCAGAGGAGGTCCTCACAAGGTCAGGGGCAATCAAGTTCCAACGTGCCTGCTGAGACGGTATCTGAGGATACCATTAGAAGTGCCACCCCTAGTTCTGTGAGGCAGCAGGGGGTAGTTCACCCACCTCCCGCGAATGACTACGAGCCCGAAATCAAGGCCACAAAGAAGCAGAACCAGTTGCACGATATTTTCAAGCGATTTGGAAATGCGAGGGCCAGCACCAAGCACATGAAGGAGCTGAAAGCGTAACGACCACACCACATAACCTCTCATTTTGCTTTGCTCTTTTTACCACATCCTTTTTCTACTTCCTAGATATGATCCGTTTATGTTTTATTTCTTGTTTTTACTTAGTAGACATGATTCTTTCATGTTATATCATTTTCATACAGCTCATGTTTGGACAGAACCAAGGTCATACAATGTGAAGCGACGTACGTCGACCTGCGTGATCTTGCCGAGTCCGTGAGGCCACTCGGTAAAATGTCGACGAATGTAGGTGCACGGTGAATTCAAGCTCACAATGAAGAAATGTGTTAGTACTCCTTCCTTTTTTGCACATTTTTTCCTCCCATGGTATGTTTTTTGCCAGTAGCTACACCCTGTTTATGTGACAACTGTTTCATGTGGCAACAGCTGCCATGTATAAACTGACTTTTGATTTGCATCCATGTACAAACTATGTGGCAACTTCAAGGTAAAATACAGGGCAACTCTGTTCATACATGGATGGCAACTTCTTTTAACTACCCACTATAACTAAACATTCTATGTGATTCTACTTTTTGGCCCCTTGCTGCTTTATGTCACTCATGTGCCTCTTACTGGAACCGGTGATATCCTTACACGTCATTTTCCCAATCACACCATTTTCTGTTCTTCATGTGGACTCTGCTTCTTATTTCCTTCATTTTACTTGCAGGTCCTATTCCCCATGTTCCAGGAGCTTGCACCACATGACCCACACGACAAGTGTGGTCACCACTACGCGGTCTGCCTTGACCTGAAGAACCAACGTTTTGAGGTGCTTGATTCAATGCGTCGGGCAGCTGATGCAGACCTTACTACGCATGTTGAATACTTCATCAACAACCTCAAAGAGACATGGAACCGTCACTATGAACACTCAAAGGTCCAGATCAGACATTTTCCAATTGAGTACGTGGCGACTACAAAGCAAGGGAACAAGTAATTTCCCATCTCTTTTTTTCATGTGTCCTCTACACCAATGCTAACCCTCTTTGTTACATCTGAATTGAAGATTATCATTGTTGTCTCTGTCCTTTTTGCGAGTTCACCTGATTCTTTTCTTGTACAGGACGGACTGTGGCTTTCACATGTTGGAATACCTTGCAAAGTGGGAAGGTAGACTGGTTCCTGTTGTCACAGCTGCAATGGTCGTTGAAATCCGAAAAAATTACACATGGAACTGGTTGACGAATGAAGATTTCAACACGCGGTCCGGAGCACGTGAGTTCGTAAAGGAATATATCAAGCAAGTCACCAAGAAGAATAAGTGATCACGTGGTGCTCCATACCGAACGCCTACCTTACATTCTGTTGCTGAGGAATGTAAGGTATTACCTTTGTTCTTTTCAAAACTACGTCTGTGTACTATATTATGACTGCAACCCCCTGCGTAGCCTAGTATGTAGTGGTAGTGTGTGAGTGACATTTGAATTTTTTCTGTAATATATGTGTGGATGTGAACCTATTTTAGGCGTGACAGCAGATACGTTTATGTTTATCATTATTATTATGCTTTCATCGTTGGTAGTACCAGTTTGGTGTTTCGAATGCATCTACGATGTTTTAAAACATGGAAAATGTAGTTCATCAGACATGGTTAGTGAAAGTTATCGTCGTTTTTCATTTGTCTATTTGGTTCTTTTTTTCATCGCTAACTGTACCAGCTAGCATGGTAGTTTGATCATGTAGACGTAACCTTTTTCACGGTTGCTGCACGTGACCCTTTTCAACTTGTTTCCCATAGTTTTGCACACAATACACTATGTGTGACTAAAATGCGTTGACTGAACACGGAAATCTACGCGATGGTGAGTCATTACAAATAACATGACATATTTCAGTGGAACTAACATGGCAGATTCAGTATAAACAACCCGGCAGATTCAGTATAAATAACATGGCAGATCCAGTATACATAACATGGCAGATCCAGTATACATAACATGGCAGATCCAGTACACACAACATGGCAGATTCAGTATAAAATAGCATGGCAGATTTAGTATAAATTAGCATGGCAGATTCAGTATACATAACATGGCAGATTCAGTATACATAACATGGCAATTTAAGTACCATACACGTGGCAACTACAGTTATCCATTCATGGCATTTTCCTTCAAATTTTGATGCCGCTCAAGAGTCATTCTCCCATTATTTAAAAATTTAGAACATCTAGATTACAAAAACAATGTCACCAAGGAGCATGTCACGGTGCTCCAATGTTGCTTACGGATTGCCCGCCCCTTTCTTTGTTTTCTTGTGTTTTGCTTGAATCTCCAAACCTGATTTGTATCTTATCTCTTTTGCACGCCCCTTTGTGATGGAACGGGGTGGGTTCCTGACCTGGGTTTGTGTGCTTGCTGTTCAGATCCTACCTCCGAGTTTTCAGATGATGGCCCCGTGGACGAAGGCACACTTGATGTGCGGGGGAACCTGTGTAAGGCTTCATCAGCTTTCCTCTTCTTGATCTCATCAAGCTCTCTTTTCAGGGCCTTCCTGTGTTTTTCTGCGACCCTCGCAGTCTCATCACTCTTGCACGCTTCATCAATTAGTTCAGCATAGTTCTTTGTCAACACAACGTGCCGCATGGCTTCCATGGTGGACTCCGGTCTCTCGTCATGCACAGCCAAAACTGTGTTTGATGTCTACGGCGCCAATGCATCGTCGGCGTCCCAAGTCCATCGCCGCCTTATGAAATGGCGGGGCATCCATGTCACAACGTTCATGTCCATTACTTTTAGTATGTGACATCACACAATGCTGTCCCATTCGAATTTGCAGCATTGGCAGTAGTATTCGCCTTGGCTTATCGAGGCATTCACGAACTAGTTCCTTCCTTTGTCCGGGTCTTTAGGTTCTGAATCCGACATGCCCAAAATAGAACACACCTTGAACGTATGTTCGTCCACCTGGAAAGCCGTGAACATGCTGGCACGCTTTATTTCTTCCTGGAATCTGCAAGTATTGTGTGTTTTTGTTAAACTCTTGTGTGATGTTTTTTGTAGCACCTTATGTTGTCATGGCCAATAGAAGTACATTTCGTTTGAACATGGCAAAATATAGTACATTAAACATGGCAACTACAGTTCATTAAACATGGCAACTGCAGTTCATTAAACATTGGCAACTGCATTTCATTAAACATGGCAACTGCATAACATCTTTAATTGGCATTGGCATTTCCATACCAACATGCCCAATGGAAATACAGTGCATTAAACATGGCAACTACATTTCATTAAACATGGCAACTGCGTTTCATTAAACATGGCAACTGCAGTTGAGTAAACATGGCAACTGCAGTTGAGTAAACATGGCAACTACATATCATGGTTACTCTGTACTCAATGACTACTTTTCAAGAAATCATCATTTTCAAATAAGCTTTTCAACTGCATTGCATTCTAGATGGCACCTACTACATTCATGCTTGTGCAAATAAGATTGTAACACAACTAACTTACTTGTTAAAGATCTTGTTGGTGTATATCTTGCTCATCTGCCTCTCCATCGGTAAATACGTTAGCAATTTTGGCTGCTTTAGTGCGGTGTTTGCTTCTTGTTGTAGCTTAGATCCTAGTATTTTTTTGTTGCAAAGTTGTGTATTGCTTGGCAAACTGTAGCAATGAGTTGCCAGGGCTCATGTACCGCTTCAAAACAGCATTGAACCCCTCGCTGCGCTGCGTAGTCTATAGAAACAGGAAGAAGCACTACATGAAGTAGGCCGGCACCCAGTACATTCGCTTCCCCCACAGGTTAGCAAGCGTCTCATTGTCTTGGACTTGATATGTTTCAATCATGGCCATCCAGCTCCTTTCAAACTCCTCCACCGTCAAGATGTGGTCCACACACAGCTCGAATGCCTTGTGCAGCACTGGACGTACGGTCAGCAAAGAACGGTCCTAGCATTTCCTCAGCCTTCTTTATAATGTGTGTTGACACACGAACACGTCACGTGTACCCTCGACGCCGGGGGTGATGCACCGCAGCTCACGTCGAGGGAGACCCGACCGACAGCGTGATACGCAAGACAGTCGGCGGGGGCTTTTGCAAACCCGAAACCCCACGCACCCGGGAGGGACCCCGTCAGGGATTGCGGCGGCTATGGGCTGCCCTAGGTCGATTCGCTCGCCCCTAGAGCCTCGGGATTCGCAGCTCTCAAATTCGAGGAACAGCGAAGAACGAGAGAGAAAAACGGTGGAGAGATAAAACGTAGATGAAAAAGTAGTAAATTGATTTGTTCGATTGTGTGTTGTTCAATCGGCCGTCACCCCCAACATATATAAGAGGCGGCTGGACTTCCCATACAAGTAAAGGATTCATCTAGGCTTTCCTTAGAAGAAAATTATATCAATTCACGTCCAAGAGTCCTCGTTTTACTCCAACTCGGATTCAGCTCGAATCTGGTCCAAACTTCTGTCCCGCTTCTTGCGTGGGCCGTGGAATTTGCATATGACCTCCGATTGGGAAGATCAAAATACCAAATTTGTGCGCCTCGACGTGATGAACAAATCTCATGTTGAACACTTTTCCAAATAAGGCCATCTTGAATACTCCACGAAGCCATCTTTACGTTCCAGTCGGATTCGTTCTTGTAGCAGAGTGGATTATCCGAGTCTCGTAGTGAATTTGCATGCCATATGCTATCTCTGATGATGATGACCCCAAAACCAAATTTCACCGTTTTTACGATACGCACAACTTCCGTATTGAACACTTCTCCATCCGAAATCATCTTCATAAACTTTTGGGAACATGTTCAGTTTCACTCGGATTTGAGCTCATCCACTCGGATATTAGAGTCTTTCACTCGGATGATTCGACTGGACTTTTTCACTCGGATGTTTAGAATTTTTCACTCGGATGACTATATTTTCACTCAGAAGACAATCTTTCACTTGGATGATGACCACATTTTCAGTCGGAAGACAATCTTTTACTCGATCGATAAGTTTTCACTCGACCTTTTACTCGGTCGGTAGGTTTTCACTCGACCTTTTACTCGATCGGTAGGTTTTTGACCTTTTACTCCATCGGTAGGTTTTCACTCATCCTTTTACTCGATCGGTAGGTTTTCACTCGACCTTTTACTCGATCGGTAGGTTTTCACTCGGATGGTAAAACCACTCGGATTTCTCGATTGTAAAGACAGCTTGATCTTGATTTGCCTCTCCAGGTTACATACGACCTCAGATTGAGACAAATTTTATATGAAAATCGATCGGCTCGACGAGATGAAACTTTTTTATGTTGAAGGTTTTTCAATTCAATGCCGTCTTGAAGGCCGAATTGCTCACGCATTACATCAGACACTCATCAACATGTGTCTGGTGTCAAGCGTAATATTTTGGTCTTTGGCTCGTCCAAACCGTATTGACTGTAACTTTTGCATATGAACTCGGATTAAGATGATTTATATATGAAAATCAATTGCCTCGACGAGATGAAGACAATTCCTTTAGAGTGCTCCTTCATCTAAGGTCATATTGAGGGCGTAATGGGCCGAAAAGCACTCAGAACGCTAAATTTTGTCACTCGGAGTACAGCTTCGGCCACTGAGATAAGGTCGAATGGCGATAGCCTAAATATCAAAGTTGTTCCACTCGACAATGTGAAACTTTCTCATGCCGAAAACCCTTTCACTCTATATTTTGCCAAAATCAGGTGTCAACAATGTGCCACCTGAAGTGCATGTGCACTGCCAACGGAAAGACCTCATCTATGCCTGCACGCATCCTAAAACTCTGGTCTGTTATTATGTTCATCGGAGCAAGTCCATCCATGCACTCCAAGAAGGTCTTGAACAGCCAAGTGTACCCATCAATGTCTTTGTTCCGAACGAGCCCGCATCTGAACTGCAATGACTGGTTGTGGTTATTTATTCCTATGAATGGAGCGCATGGCATCTTGTACATATTAGTGAGATACGTCGCGTCGAATGAAATGCAATCTCGGAAATGTTTGTAGGCTCTTCTTGCAGCACCATCCACCCAATACATGTTCCTGACATGATCCTCATTGTCCAATCTTATCCTGTAGAAGAAATCTGGATCTTCCTTCGCTTTCTCATCAAAGTAGGCCATCGTGGCTTCTATGTCAGCCAACTTGCTCTCTCCACTGTATTTTGCCTTCAGGTTTGTGACGCCAGCTGGTATGTAGGGCATGCTACTCAGATTCCCATTTTTGCTGTGGATGAGGGATAGTATCTGTACCATTCTTGATGGACCGACGTTACAATCATGTAGCAGCTTTATGAATTTCTTCTCGAGGGGGTGAATCCTCTGTGGGCGGTCAGAAATTTCACCAGGTCGAATTTCTTTATGAGTTCGTGGTTGTGCTCGTCAAAATATTCCGTGACCACCCACCGTGCTCCATCTATGTTCAGCTTACACCGGACAGGGCATTCCGTCTTGACAATGATACCTCTCTTTCGTTCCGGAACGACAGGCGCAACACCTTTACCCTTCTTGTTCTTTCATGCCTTGTAGCACCTCATTTCACCTCTGTTGTACTCATTCGTTTTTTTAGTTTTCCTCTGGTCTTCCGTGTTGACCGCAAACCCATGGAACTTTGCATATGTCTGGTAGAATTCCTTTGCTTCTGCAAATGAATCAAATCTCTGCCCAGCGTACGGTGGCTGCGGTACCATGATTTCTGATTGCCCACCATCTTCATCACCTTGTGGTTCGTCATCAGTTTCATCTCACTTCAGTATCGGCGGTTGTTTCACATGCTTGAGTGTTGCCTGTACTGGTGTTCAAAGGTGTGCTTGTCGGCATAGCTAGAATGATTGCCATTTCCGACACTGACTCGGCATTGTTTGTGTCATGATTACTGGCAGGCTGGTGGAACGCATCTTCCGTGTGCTCAGAGCTCCCCGCAGTAGATGTCCCCGCGCCGTTGTTGATTGTAGTTGAAGGTCCTGCAATGAAAAAATAGGTACGAGCACAAGATTATGCTTGAATGGCATGTTTATCATAACGGAGTATAGCAACTACATGTGAGTTGGCATGACATCATTCACACAGCTAGCTGTGAGTCTGTATATGGACATGCATGGAAATTGTAGTCCTCCAGTCATGGCAGCTACAGTCCAACAAACATGGCAACTACTGTTGCCAATGCATGGGAACCAGCTTCTTTCAGTACCAAAACTTGGATTCTATATGCATGGCACCTGCAGTCCAATATACATGGCAACTACTGCTGCCAACACATGGCAACCAGTATAGTCTAGCATCAAAACTTGCATTCTAGGCTTGAGCTCACTAGGCAAATGTGATCAATCATTAGTGTTCCACACACTCTTTTAGCAATTGGCAAATCCCGAAGACAATACATGACTCATTGCACACGATGCCTTGTTAGCATTTTCTATTTGTTTTTTCCACCACCACTGTTACAAATCTTCTTTTCCTCACATGCTATTCCCACAAAAACAAATGTAGTGCTATTTTTGTGGTTTAAATTTTCTTACCATGTTGTGCCGCATGTGCCCATCTTTGTAGTCTGTCATTCCAATTTGATGTGCTCTATCTGCAATAGCGTTGTCCTACAACTGCGAAGCTTGCCATGAGACGTTTGTTGATGTAGTCCCACCGTAACAACCTGTAATCATGGTAGTAGTTGGTCACTGCATGGCAAATGTAGTTTCTTCAAACATGGCACGTGTAGTTGTCCAACCATGCCACACAAATTTTGTTCACACTTGGCATCCACGGTTTGTTAATACACTGCAATCACATTTGATCATATATGGCAACTGCAGTTGTGCAGGGATGGCAACTGCAGTTTTCCAGGGATGGCAACTATAGTTGTCCTCTATGTTACTTCTGCTAATTCACCGCAACTTCACTTTTTATGGACTCACCTGTGTATGACGTCGATGGCAGGTACATGGTTGCCGCCTGATGCCACATGCTGCATGAAGGTCCTACATTTTTCCCGATATAACTCGTGAGTCTTTTGCCATCCTATACAAGTTTAATTTTCATGTGCACAACCAGTATGTTTCTTTTTCGTATGCATTACCTTGATTTTCCACATTAGCTAGTTGAAGTTGGTTGCCCGTACATCTGTCAGTGTTAGCGCCCTGTGACTGAACTTGCCATGGTGCCCCCCTAAATGTGTTTCGGTCATAAGAACCTGCGAAAAATGAGATTGTAGGACATAAGTAGAATGTCATTTTCATCGTAGTGAACATGGAAAAATGTTCTTTTCTTGTTATCATGCATCATACCAATGCCTGAGTAATGCTCTAGTAGTGGCAGCAACGGCCCTGCAGAAATGAGTTGACTATACTCTGTTGCATCCCAAGGGGGCGTTTCTGGCCTTTGAGAAACCCAATGATCAGTGCCATCTTTGTGATTCATTCTTTTCCGCGTCTTGTTTATGCCAATGTGTTCTCAATCACTGCATGAACAAGAACGCATCAACAATCCGCAAAAATTGCATTTTCTGTTGTTTGCATGTAGAAGATAACACGGCAATCTTATCACATTTTCCTGCGTAGGCAACCAACACATCATGGCAAATAGGACATGCACATCCACTCTCTTTTCTGAAATCTAGGTGCCAGCTATCCTTTCGAATCGATGGCAACAGCCACTACAATAGGATGGCAAGCAATAGGTTAACATGGTGGCAGCTAACGGCAACGATAGGTGGCAACTGATGTTAGACACAAGTGGCAACTATTTTTCCTACCCCCCATATGCCAAATTTCTCCTTTCTCTCCCTTTTTTAGGGATTCCTACGCATCCTTCATTACTAACTACTTGCACCAAATGAACCGAGAGCCTAAGCTTAACTCTAGCATAGTACATGGCAGATCTGGTGTATGTTGCTTGGCAAATGCAAACACACAAACGTGTAATGTTTTGCCCCGATAGATCTGGTGTATGTTGTTCGAGGAGATCCAGTCGTCATCTTCATTGGTAAATTTGCAATTTCTAAATTCTGGCCAGAAGAAGGATGAGAAACAGTAGGAGATCGGAGACTCGCCTGCTTTTAGCTGGTCGTCTATGGAGGGCGGGGTTGGAGTGGAGGAGGGGGGTGTGGTTAGCGGTGGGAAGACCCTATGGATCTGCTCTCGTTGCCATGGCAACCAGAGAAGGACGGCGATGGAGGTACGGGATCGAGAGATGGGAGACGATGGCGGCAGTTTGGACTGGGGATCAAAAGGAGGCCGGGACGGCTGAGTCGTGCGGGCAGCGCGGGCGTCTGGCCCGGACGTGTGGGCAGTTTTGCCACACAATGGACGTGCGGGCTGTGGCTGCGCACGCCCGGACGTGGTCGTGAGGGCGGGTTCTTCTCCAGGCCGCACGAGGCGTGCGGCACAACCACCCAATACACCACACGTGTGCCAGTTATCGGCGTCCATGAATTTTACCTTATCTGTAATGCGTAGCAGTCTGTTTTGCAGCCAATAGTTGTCCTATGTGCTCGTCGCAGCCAATACCTTATCTATAATGCGTAGCAGAATTTTATTGTTTAAAATGCTTGCTCCCTTCACTGAAATATAAGCGTGTCTAGGGCACATCTAGATGTGCAATGTGCCTTTTTCATTGCACATCTAAGTGACTCAATCAAGCATAAAAAAATAAAAAATATATCCACATGAATCCTTGCATAAGATCAATGACATAGGAATTAGACATGCGAAACTAATGTTACATCTAGATGTGATTTAGCAAAAATGTATGTATTATGTCTTCTTTGCTTGAACTCTTATTCTCCTACTTCTTTTCTTCTTTTGTATGGGACAAAATCCCACCATGTATTATAACCAGCCCTCGGATATCTCATATGACTGCTTGGTTTCTAAAATTCTGAACTCCTCTAGCTATTATTTATACGGCTGGCTGAATAAATTGATGTATTTGTTATGTGAAGATGCAAGAAATAATAAATTTTTTGCAGATTTCTATTTGCTAAATGTTGCTACTGTGGTGACTAGGAAAAACTTAAATAATTTCAGCATTCTAGATTTGCCACGCAGATTGCAAAATGAAGACAAAGATGAAGGCAAGCTGCGACAACAAGGCTAAGCGCCCACTCGATGCTTACTTTATCTTTCAACATGAGCTATAAGAAAAACAACTCATGCTAAATAAAGTGGTCAATGTAACACATTTTTCCTCTGGTTTTGACCTTCCATGAACTAATTTTCCTTTTCATTTTGCTGTGTTGATTTTAATTTGGTTAATTGTATATTTCAAAGGCCGCGAAAAAGGAGTGGTACCGTCTAGGTCCTTTTGTAAATGAACTACTAAACAACTAGCTAGTGCATAAATCTTTGCCAAAATAGTTTCGGCAATTATGTTCTTAGCCCTATACTATGCCGAGTCCAAAAGGCTAATGGAAGTATATACTCAAAGCAAAAAAGATTAATAACAACAGTTGTGGCGATGCGGGTTAGTTATTGTGTTGTGCTACTCTATTATTTCAAATGCCTACACTAGTTCCATATTTATTTGTGATAAATCTAGACCAGTTTTGTGAATAATGTTGTCATTGGGTTGGGTTTCTGATGGTTCTAAGCAATTGTGCATTTTATGAAGTAAAAACGACGAAAGTGTACTCCCGCGACAAGCCCAACAGCCCACTCACTGCCTTGTTTCTCTTTAAACGGAAGTTCAAGCAAATCGACCTCAGATGAAAAAAGTAGTTGAGCTAAACACTATATCATCTACCTTTGACTTCATATGACTTCTGTTGAGCTGATGGAACACTATATTTTTTTTAGAAATTAAACAACAGAATTAGCTTGTACATAAATTCACCTAACCTATTCAACTAAGATTTTCTTAATTTTGTGAATTTTAAATTGCAAAGGCAGCAAGCAAGGAGTAGACTCGCCTGTGCACCGATTAATGTTTGCTAAGTGATATCTGACAATAAAAATGGAAATAAATATTTTTTATATTAAACATTTTTACTTATTAAATTAACTATTTCATCTACAATCTTAATGTGTAATTTTCTACTACTTACATAAAATAGTTAACCATAAGAATGTTGTTAAATAATAGTTATAATGTTTCTTTGGTATGCAGTTGTAACATATAGCATTGAAAGAGTTGCTTCACAAAATTTAAATGTATGATAGAACAAAAGTTATTTTTAATCAGGTCTTGAAATTGAATAAATTGTAATGTACTGTATTGGCATATATGTGTATGTGTTCATCTGGATTTTAATGTCATTAAATATCATGTTAGATATTTCTAAAGTGTGCATTATAACATTTACCTTAGTAGTAGTTTCTAGTGCAATACTTTGTAACCATATTTACAGAAAATTCTACACGGAATATGTGTCTTGCAAGTTGGGTTCTGTAGTAAGTTGGCATCATGAGAACACAATTTGTTCTATTTATTTGTTATTTTAAATGATAACATGTAACAAAACAATTTACAAAATATGGATGAATAATGTAGTGAGGATAACACACCAATGATAAAAGACATTGCATTTCGAGGAACTCATATTGACAAACCTTAAGAATGACTTGCATTTGTATGTTTTCATAGATTATGCCCCATTTGCGGGACTAAAATACAAGTCAGATCAAGGTGTGGAGCTACCATAAAACGTAGGATTCCAAAAATAGATCAACCACCGACACCATAAGTTAAAATTGCACATTAGGTATCAAGATTAGGAGTAGATGGGAAATTAATTGAAAGAAATAGAGGACATAGGTCTGCAAGAAGTGCTCTCGCTACAACATACATGTTGTGTTAGATGGTCAACTTCAAAACACACGTATGAAGTGGTGGAGCCAGAATGTTCACAATGGGTGTGCAAAGTTATATAAAAAATCGCAATACAACACTAACAAGCATGAAGCTACATATTATTCTCCATTTTTCACACATCAACAATATAAATTAAATAAGTACTACTTAAGCTTGATTGAATACTACAATAAATTAAACAGCGGATAGAGGATCAGCACTAACGAGATAATGCAATATGCCAACGACTTTTTTGTCGGGGCTGTCGACATACCTGGAATGAGGCGACAGTCTGGGAAAACCATATGCAAACCTCAGCATATGCCAATGGCAGCCGTCCGCAAAGCTCCTACCATCGATATATATACGACCCTTGGTGTACGTTCTGCCATGTGACCATGGCAGCTATACTATGCTGACGGGCATCCTATGTTTGCCGATGCAATCGATGCTGACGGGTATATGCCGATGTCCACCGTACGTCATAGCCTTTGCCGGCGGTTCTGCGGCAAGCCGTTGGCATATGCATTGATTCCTGTAGTGCAGCCTCTACTCCAAGTAGAAAAATAAAGGGAAACTCTTTACATCAGTAGTTTGTTGTTTCTTCCATCGGAATCCTCCTTAGCCGTAGATTTATTTTTCGTTTGAGGTACCTGATGCACATCTATCCTTAAGTTCCATACCATAAAATAAGGAAAACAACACCCATCTAAACCACGCCGTTGCCATCCAAGCACCATCTAACCCCCAACTACTCCTCTGGCTAGCCGCTTGGCCACAATGGCTACCCTACCTGCGACCCCAGCTTCACCTAAGGGCCACCCACAGTCATGTTCTTCCTGGTTGGTGGTGGCAAGGATGCCTCGTCTACTCATCCATGTGGCCACGAAAGTGACTTAATTTAGCTTCTCGTCCCACACCAATGACTCCATCCACCCCGACCATCTCTTACTTCATCGGTTCATCTTCACCTTGTCGCATGACACAAGCTCATCCTACGTCGATAGAAGCATAATTAACTCATAGCGCTGAAAACAAAATTGAAGATCATTGGAAGAAAAATGTGTTCCCTAGGGTAGAAAACTAGTACAAGTTTTGGGAAACTCATTTTAGAGTCATTAATTTCCATAACACTCAAAACCAGTTTCCTAAAAATCTGGTGACACGAATTAAGGGGTCTAGGAATCATGTTAATAGAGAATCCGATGCCATCCTATATTCTTAAATAGCTACACCCTGTTCGCACATGAACACGTCACCGTGTACATCCAACACCGAGGGTGATACACCACAGCTCACATCAAAGGAGACCCATTCGGAAGCACGATACGCAAGCAATCCTTCGGGCGTTTTTGTAGACTAGAAACCCCACACGCCCCGGAGGGACCCCGTCTAGACGCGTAGTGGCTATGGTCTGCCCTAGGTCGACCTGATCGCCCCTTGGGCCTCATGGATTGTCACCCTACAAGAATAAGAACAAACGAAGAATGAGAAGAAAGATACAAGGGAGAAGGTAAAAGTGGTAAGTTCATTTGTTCGATTATGTGTTGTTTCAATCGGCGGTCACCCCAGCATATATAAGAGGCGGCTGGACTTCCCGTACAATAAAAGGACTCCAAATCCCATCCAAAACTTTCCATATTTAATCAAACTCGGATTTAGGTAAGTCTGAGACATCAGTTCGATTTTTAAGTCTCACAGGCCACAAACGACCTCGGATGAAGATGAGATCAAAAGAAAATTTAACTGTTTCGATGAGACAAACAACTTTAATGTTGATCGTTTCTCGATTATAAGCCATCCATAGGGCCGAATTGCTCGTGCAAAATAGGCATTGTGGGGTGCTACCCATCAAACACCAGCTATATGCGTCTCTGATTGGGAGCGCCACATTTTGCTCGTGGTAGGGCCACACTTCGAGGGCTTTAACTTTTGCATACAATCTCAGATTAAAATGATTTTTATATTAAAATCGACCGTTTTGACGAGACGAAGACAATCTGTGTAGAACATTTTCTCATAGGATGCATTCTTGGAGGCATAATCGGCCGAACAGTACTCTAAATATAAAATATTAGTACTTTGAGCACAACTTCGGCCATCGAGATTAGATCAGATGGCGAGAACCCAAACATCAAAGTTTCTCTTTTTGATGATACGGAACCTTGCCATGTTGAGAAATTTTTCATCTGAGGCCACCTTAATTAAGTTTTTGACCATGCCAAAAACTGGTGTCAACACATGCCCTCCTGTTTTTCGGCAATGCTTGTGTGCCGAATAAGAATTTGCATGGGGCTTTTTCTAAGGATGATGTCAAGACTCCATCGGAAATTCTGTACGTTCTTAGGGTGATAAGTATATATTGGCCAACCCTTGATGCAAACTTGGGTAAAACCTTCTCAACTTCATTAATAATAAGGTGATGAAGTTTCATAGATATGTATCTCAAAGCCATCCTTCGGACCATATTGTTCACCCTTTGATTAGAATTTTGCAGATAATCAGTAATGAACTTCCTCCAATCCTTGCTTTCACCCGCATAAAAATTTTATTAGTGGCGTAAGCAGCGGGCTTCGGTTCGGCCTTACCTATGTTGGTGAGAACAAGCATCAGCTATTGACAAATATGCAATACACCATGATCATCATGATAGCCGAATGCTTGCTATGCCAATTCATTTGCTCTCCAATTATCATGTCTAGATATATGAGCAATATGAAATTAACTCAAGGTAAATTTTACATCTAGACATACTTCAACATAAACTGTAAGTGATTCGTCAAAACATTGATAACCCTTGGATATTTGTTGCACTACACATAAAGGATTACCAAAAGCCTCAATATGTGTAGCACCTATGGAAAACAAAGGATCCAAGCCGAATAACATTGCATATTTAGCTTTGATTATTGTGCAGAAAATAACTTTAGCAACATGAGGCATCACAAAGTAGCACCATCCGGAGATATATAAACAACACCAATACATTGGCCACTGTTATGAATTCAACCATCAAAACATGATCTCCATAGTACTAGAGAAACAAGGCTAATATCATTATTATGCTTATCATAAATCTGATGCTTAGTAATAAAACCAACAATGATTTGGCCTCTCGAAGATTTGAAAATTTTGTAGGCAAAATCGTATTAAATTAAAGCATAAGCGCACTCACCAGTTTTGCTATAAATTTGACTATGCAACATATTTCGAATGGCATCGGTCATAATGTCTCAACACCATGCAACATAATATAGGTATATGTCTAAATATCCACGAACACGTACCTTGTCTTGCTCTCAAATCAAACTAAGGGCGATGTTAGAATACTACACCGGCCATGCTTTGACAAATTCTTAGGATGATAGATAAATATCGGCCATCACCATAAGTCCTATGTAAACTTCACCCACCAAAGCATGTATAGCTGAAATAAACACATAAAACGTCAAATCAAATATTTCAGTCTTTGGATGAGGAACAAACTTGTAGCTAATCAAATGTATAGTGATTTGATAATACCCTTTCATGATATAAGAAATTATATTGCATCCATGGATCTAAATAGGCCCATGCAGGGTAACAGATCATACCTTCGGCTTAATTGTTTTTCGCTTCCATCCTTCTCTTTCTTCACTTTTATTGTATTTGTTGCAATAGAAGCTTGCACATCTCTTTTGTTTTCATTGCCCCCTTTGGGAACCCATGCCATGTTCTTCTTTCTTAGATCTTGTGCACTAAACTTTTGTAATTTATTTTTTTGCCAATACGATAAGCTGAGTGGGCACCTCAGTTGTGATCCTGTTTTGACCAGTGGCAATTCTTTTTTTGTCCTTGTACACCATTGATAACCCATAAGTATAGGGGATCAATTGTAGCCTCTTTCGATAAGTAAGAGTGTCGAACCCAACGAGGAGCTCAAGGTTCTATCGACCACCGATACAACTCTACGCACGCTTAACGTTCGCTTTACCTAAAACAAGTACGAAACTAGAAGTACTTTGTAGGTGTTGTAGAACAGGCTTGCAAGATAATAAAGAGCACGTAAATAAAAAGTAAGGGCTCTTTAGATAAAGAAGCAACAAAGTAAATAAAGCGAGTGTGGAAAAGTGGTGGTAGGAGTTGCGGAATTTTCCCTAAGCAATTGACTACTTTACTAGACCGATAGCAAGTTTTATGTGGGAGAGGCATAAGCTAACATACTTTCTCTTCTTGGATCATATGCACTTATGATTGGAACTCTAGCAAGCATCCGCAACTACTAAAGATCATTACACTACTAGGGAAAAGCCTAGCAGCAGCGCGGGTTTTGGGCCTATCAGTAGCGCGGGCAGGAGCGCTACTGATAAGGCGTTACAGCTAATGCTTAGCAATAGCGCGTCTTGACCCACGCTACCTCTAAATTGACTTAGTAGCAGCGGTTCTTTAGAACATCGCTACTGTTAATTAGTAGTAGCGCTTCTCCTAACCCGCGCTACTACTATTATTTAGTATTTTATTTCTTTTTATCATGTTGTATTCATACACCTTTACACAAGTTTTCATACAACAGGAATTTAGAGATTGTTTTTACATCATAATGAGTTATTACATCATGGGGTGAAAGAACCGTGGACTAGTTTCAAGTGGATGTCCATCCACTTGAAACTAATCCGCGGTTCTTTCACCCAATGATATAATAATATCATCATCATCATCATCATATCATTAACAACTTAGCATCATAATACATCATTGTCATATAACACCTCCTCAATATCATCGTTTTCATCATTGACATCACATAACACCTCCTCAAGATCATCATTATCAACTCTAACGCATTACCACATAATAAACATATTGTACCTCATAGGACCTATTACATTCGATTAAGACCTACTACATTTTCTAAGGTAAAATAACAAAAAACAAGATAGCCCCTGACTCTCCATTATGGAGAATGGAGATTAGCCTGTCTCCCATTCTTGCCTTTCGCTGAATGTTACTTCCAAGAACCTCCTTGTGAATGTCCATACATTTCTTCCATTCTCTGATGATCATGTGTTCACGGGTTTTAGAAATCCGATATGCACAGGTGAGCTCCGTAGATTTACCTAGCAGTATGTTCAGAACTGAGAGGCGACCATGCAGAGACATCAGATGAGGCACACAATCCATCGGGAGTTTCTGTTGAAAAACATAATAATAACTTCGTAGTTAGCAATGATGTACTAGTTTTAGAAGTATGCAAAAAATGCACGAATGTCGTAATAGTAAAAAATGTTACCAGGGTATCTCCAGAGAAGTTATCGTTGTTCAACACATGCACTAGTGGCACGTATTCACCATAATTTGGAGGAGTTCGATAATAGGCATTGTAATTCTCAAGAAGAGTACAAAATGCGATTAGATGATTTTTCTCCTTATACGTTAATTGGGTGCCTTCGGTGTAGTGGGTTTTATCTACCATCTTCCGCACAGTCTTTGAAGAATCAAAATAAGCTGTCAATGGAAATAAGCTATCAACTATTTTGAAAAAAAATATAAATTAGTTAATAACTATGTTTGAGAAACTCACATCGCGGTACAATCGGAAGCGTATCAACAAGGACCCAAATGTCCATATTGTCTTCCTCGCTGTCAGGATCACCAAGATCCATGGTGATAATCATACCCTCATCAAAACCATACATTTTGCAAAGTGCTTCCCAATTTTGGCAACCAAAATGGGTTGCGCTCTGAGCATTGTACAGATTTACTTCAAAATCCATATCATGATGGGTCCTTAGGTGTATTTTCTTTGTTTCGAAATTTTCATGGTCTTCAAAACCCATCCTCTCCAAGACATAGCGTCTTGCATGGCATGGGATAAGCTAGTCGAATTGTAAAATATGAAAATTAGACGTTGAAATAGTTGAAGTCATGCTTAATGGAGAAAAAAACTATTGTCGTCGTTGCGTACCGTATGAACATCGCAGGTCTCCTCGAGCTTAATGCTGAAGCACCGATCGTCGTCCAGCCGAACGAACCTGTCGCACATACCTCGATCGTCGTGGCACCAGCTACACTCCCCCGGGAGACCTTCGTCGTCCGAGTATGACATTTCCTACAATCATAATTCAAAGATTAAACTTGTACATATTCTAGCACAAGTCATGTCAGAATTCACGACAAAATCCGGCATGACCTTTGCTTAAAAAGGACATATCGAGCGCCTAAAATTTGCCGGAACGGAAATTAATCAACACTCCGGCAAAACATAGGCCACTCGGAGATGTAAACTGAACATGAACGGCCACTTGGGCAACCACATATCCTATTTGAGCAACAACACAAGATATACAAGGATATTTGGCTGGTCTCACCTCGATGTCGGAGTGGGTACGTTGGTGACTGGGATGACAGCGGGGATGTCGGAGGGGGTCGGTGACGGGGACGACGGAGGTCACCTGAAACCATATAAGTTATCACTAGCAACAAAACATGTTCAACTAGTTTTATTAATTCAACTAGTTCTTACTAAATATAAACTTACTATAAATAGAAAAAAACTAGTTCTTTCTAAAAATAAAGTAGTTCAACTAGTTATATTAATTATCTTACTAAAAACAGATTAGTTCTGTTAATTCAACTAGTTCAACTAGTTTATTAATTTACTTACTAAACTAGTTCAACTACAACTAAAGTAGTTCAACTACCACTACTACTACTAAAATCTAGTACTAACTAAGCTAAATTAACATCTACTACTACTAAATTAACATCTAGTACTAGCTAACCCTAAATTAACATCTACTACTACTAAATCTAGTACTAACTAGTGGCAGGGGGTGGGGGGCGACGGAGAGGTAGCTAGGGGCGGCGAGGTCGAGGGCGGTGGGAGGAGGGCTGCTGGCGGAGGAGGGAGGAGGGGCGGCCGCAGGCGGAGGGAGGAGGGTGGCAGCGGAGGAGGGAGGGGCGGCCGCAGGCGGAGGGAGGATGTGCGAGGAGGATGGAGGAGGGACGGAAGGAGGGGAGTACCTCGGCGGCGGACGAACGAAGGCGGCGGCGGCGGCGGCGACGGACGACGACGGTTGACGCGGGCGAGAGTGAGAGTGTGAGTGAGAAGGGCCGGTCCTCCGCGGGGATAAGGTAGGGATAGTTGTAGCGCGTTTGACAAAACGCGCTACAGCTAACCTAAGTAGCAGTAGCGCTCTACAGTAAATGGCGCTACTGCTATAGCTAGCGGGGGGCCAAGGTCATGGCAACTATAGCAGTAGCGCTGTAGGCTAAAAACGCGCTACTGCTACTTACAAGTCAGTAGCGCATTTGGCAGACACGCGCTGCTACTAAGTAGCAGTAGCGTGGTATTTTGAAGAGCGCTGCTGGTAAGATTCTGTGTATAGGCTTTTCCCTAGTAGTGTTAAGGTAAAACCCAACCATAGCATTAAAGCATCAGGTCCCCTTTATCCCATACGCCACAACCCCCTTACTCGGGTTTATGCTTCTGTCACTCAACCAACCCACTATAAGCGAATCATGAACGTATTGCAACACCCTACAGCGGGAATCCCTCACGCTTGGGCGACACGGAGGGCACAATAGGACAGCAACATAACCACAAGCAAATTAAACCAATCATAGCAATTCACCAATTACCGATAGGACAACGAAAATCTACTCAGACATCATAGGATGGCAACACATCATTGGATAATAATATGAAGCATAAAGCACCATGTTCAAGTAGAGGGTACAGTGGGTTGCGGAAGAGTGGACCGCTGAATATAGATGGGGGAAGGTGATGGGCATGTTGGCGAAGATAATGGAGGTGTTGGTGTAGATCACGGTGATGATGATGGCCCCCGGCGACGTTCCGGCGCCACCGAAAGCGAGGGGGAGAGAGCCCCCCTTCTTCTTCTTCTTATTATTATTATTATTCTTCCTTGACCTTTTCCCTAAATGGGAGAAGGGTTTCCCCTCTGTTCCATGGTCTCCATAGCATGGGGCGAGAGCCCTCCGAGATTGGATCTGTCTCTTTGTCTCTCTCTGTTTCTGCATTCTCTTATTCTACCCTTTCACTGTTTCTTATATATCCGGAGATCCGTAACGCCGATTGGATTGAAACCTTTGCCAAGATTTTTCTCCGAAAAATAGCTTTCTTGCGGCAAAAGAAGAGCATTAACCGCCTTATGGGGTGCCCACGAGGGTCCCCAAGCTTAATTCCTGCTCGTCCTCGAGTAGGTAAATGATAAAAAGATATTTTTTATGTGGAATGCTACCTAGCATAATCTTGATCATGTAATCTAATCATGGCATGAATATTAAGACACGAGTGATTCAAAGCAATAGTCTATCATTTGACATTAAGATGATAATACTTCAAGCGTACTAATAAAGGAATCATGTCTTTTAAAAATAACATGGCCAAAGAAAGTTATCCCTACAAAATCATATAGTCTGGCTATGCTCCATCTTCTCCACATAAAGTATTTAAATCATGCACAACCCCGGTTTTAGCCAAGCAATTGTTTCATACTTTAGTAGTCTCAAACTTTTTCAACTTTCACGCAATACATGAGCGTGAGCCATGGATATAGCACTATACGTGGAATAGAATATGATGGTGGGGTTATGTGGAGAAGGCAAAAAAGGAGAAAGTCTCACATCAACGCGGCTAATCAATGGGCTATGGAGATGCCCATCAATTGATGTCAATGTGAGGAGTAGGGATTGCCATGCAACGGATGCACTAAGAGCTATAAGTGTATGAAAGCTAAAACTGGAAACTAAGTGGGTGTGCATCCAACTTGCTTGCTCATGAAGACCTCGGGAATTTGAGGAAGCCCATCATCAGAATATAGAAGCCAAGTTCTATAATGAAATTCCCACTAGTATATGAAAGTGATAACTCAATAGACTCTCTATATGAAGAACATGGTGCTACTCTGAAGCACAAGTGTGGTAAAAGGATAGTAACATTGCCCCTTCTCTCTTTTTATCTAATTTTTTTTATTTTTTTTATTTTTTGGTGGGCTTCTTTGGCCTCTTTTTTATTTGGGCTTCTTTGGCCTGTTTTATTTTTCATAAAGTCCGGAGTCTCATCCCCACTTGTGGGGGAATCATAGTCTCCATCATCCTTTCCTCACTGGGGCAATGCTCTAATAATGATGATCATCACACTTTTATTTACTTACAACTCAATATTACAACTCGATATCTAGAACAAAGATATGACTCTATATGAATGCCTTTGACGGTGTACCGGGAGGTGCAATGATCTAGCATAGCAAAGATATCAAAAAACAGACTAGCCATGAAAACATCATGCTAGCTATCTTACGATCATGCAAAGCAATATGAAATGAATGCTCAAGTCATGTATATGATGATGATGACGGAAGTTGCATGGCAATATATCTCGGAATGGCTATGGAAATGTCATAATAGGTAGGTATGGTGGCTGTTTTGAGGAAGATATAAGGAGGCTTATGTGTGATAGAGTGTATTGTATCACGGGGTTTGGATGCACCCGTGAAGTTTGCACCAACTCTCGAGACGAGAAAGGGCAATGCACGGTACCGAAGAGGCTAGCAATGATGGAAGGGTGAGAGTGTGTATAATCCATGGACTCAACATTAGTCATAAAGAACTCACATACTTATTGCAAAAATTTATTAGCCATCAAAACAAAGTACTACACGCATGCTCCTAGGGGAAGGGTTGGTAGGAGTTAACCATCGCGCGATCCCGACCTCCACACAAAGGTAAACAATCAAAATACAATGCGCGCCAATTTGGTTACATAGTTAGTAGACCATACGTGCATGCTTCGGGAATCACAATCCTTAACACCAATATTCTTACTAAACACAACCATTTACTAGAACCTCCCACATATTATCATCTCTATATCGCAAAACTATTGCAAAGAATCAAACATATCACATCCAGTGATCCACAAGTTTTATGTAGGATTATATGACTAACCATGTGAATGACCAATTCCTGTCATCTCTCTAAATAGATATAAGTGAAGCAAGAGAGTTTAATTCTTTCTACAAAAGATATGCCCACGCTCTAACAATCCACGCTCTAACAAATATAAGTGAAGCAAAAGAGCATTCTACAAATGGCGGTTTTCTATGTGAAGAGAAACAGGCAATCCAAACTTCAAATGATATAAGCGAAGCACATGAAGCATTTTATAAAGCCATACTCAAAAGATTTAAGTGAAGTGCAATGAGCATTCTATAAACCAACCAAGGACTATCTCATACCATTATGGTGCATAAAAGAAAAGTGAAAACTAAATGCAAAAGACGCTCCAAGACTTGCGCATATCGCATGAACGAAACGAATCCGAAAACATACTGATACTTGTTGAAGAAAGAGGGGATGCCTTCCGGGGCATCCCCAAGCTTAGACACTTGAGTCTCCTTGAATATTTACTTGGGGTGCCTTGGGCATCCCCAAGCTTGAGCTCTCTCCTCTCTTCCTTTTCCTCATATCGAGACCTCTTTGATCAAACACTTCATCCACACAAAACATCAACAGAAAACTCGGTAAGATCCGTTAGTATAATAAAGAAAATCACTACTCTAAGTACTGTTGCAAACCAATTAATATTTTTTTTGCATTGTGTCTACTGTAATATAGCTTTTCCGTGGCTTAATCCACTAATAGAAATTGATAGTTTCATCAAAACAAGCAAACTATGCATCAAAAACAGAATCTGTCAAAAACAGAACAGTCTGTAGCGAATATTCACCATACTTCTCGTACCCCAAAAATTATACCAAAATTAGGGCAAATAAAAAAATTTATAGCAAGACATTGCAAAAAGAATCAGAACCGTTTGACGTTCCAGTAAAAAATATAAAATCGCGCACTACAGTCAAAGTTTCTGTCCTGCACCATACAAACCAACAAGCATTGTAAACATCCTAAAAGCAAACCTTAGCACATTATTTTTATAATATAATGGAGTTGTACAAGGGGATAATTATTTTTAACGAAAAGTTTCTGTAATTAAGATTCACAAAGTTTCCGTGAGCATGAACAAAGTTCAAGGAGCTCCCCCACATCAACAATGCTTGTCTTTCTCACTTTCACTTTCCTTTTTGAAAAGTTTTGGGTTCCCCTCTTTATTTATTTTTTGTTTTTAGACTATATAAAAGCACTCAACAGAAATAAATGAGTCTCTTAAACTTCCGGATTGTCTCCCTGGCAGCACTTTCTTTAAAGCCATTAAGCTAGGCATATAGTGCTCAAGTAATGGATCCACCCGAATCCCTAGGTATATCAAAGCCAATTTTAATTAACAATGATTTGTAATTTAGTAGTGAGCACAAAGTAACATATATCATGCAACAATGAAGTCTAACTCTCTTCCTATGCATCGGCATGTCATAAAAGAACAATTCATGCACACCAAGTAAAGGTCAATGCATAGTATAAGCAGTTTCTTGCAATTTTATCATATTGGAGACATAGAGAGGGGGAGATATAGTTCGTCTCTCATAATAATTGCAAGTACGAGCATAAAGCACATGCATATTATATCTATCAAAATCATCACGTGCAACGCTAAAAGGCAACCCATCAATATAATCCTTAATAAGCACAAACTTCTCCGATGTAGTGTAGTTTGGAGAATCCAAAAACATAATAGGACTATCATGCGTGGGTGCAATAGCAACAATTTCATGTTTAACATAAGGAACTATAGCAAGTTCATCTCCATAAGCATAATTCATATTGGCATCTTAGCCACAAGCATAGCAAGCATCATCAAAAAGGGATATTTCAAGAGAATCAACAGGATCATAGCAATCATCCTTCGGTAAGCATGAAGGGAAAATAAACAATGTATGATTTGAAGAGTTACTCTCATTAGAAGATGGGCACAGGTAGCTAATCCGCTCTTCCTCCATTTGTTCTTCGCTCTCCTCGTCATCTTTTTCATCCAATGAGCTCACAGTTTCATCAATTTCTTCTTCCATAGACTCCTGCAAAATATTAGTCCCTTCTTGGACAGCGAAGACTTTCTCAATAAATGCATCAATATCGGAATTTTATTCATAATTTTCATAACAATATTTAAGTATATCAAAGTTTTTAGGTCTGTAAACAGCATCATCAAAATTTTCACACTCTTTAAACAAAGATTCAATTTCATAAGCACCCATAAAAGCAACAAATTATTCTATTTGTTCCACATCATAGTAATCATAGATACCATTAGGATAAGAACCAAGGTTTTATTGTCATTAAATTTGCATGAAAAGGGAAGGTGTGGAGCCTTCATCCTAGAGCAACAAGTATAATCATATCTCAAGCATAGTTCCCGAGCATACCAATGCAACATATGAATTTGATCCCATAATAGTTTCCCTTTTTGTGTCAATAAATAATCCCTAAAGTATTCACGTTGATCCAACGTGTCTCCCATAACATAATTGAATGGGGTTTTCTCAGGATTATCACAGTAATACATAATATTTTCACATAGCTAGCATTGAGGGTTTAGAACCCCATCTCCATGAGTAGCAAGTACACCTAATTTTTTTGGTATTTTGTGTTCCATATCCATAACTAAAGATAGAGAACAACTTAGAAAAACAAATAAAAATTACTTAGTGATAAAGCAAACAAGCACACACGAGAATATTCACCCCACGCTATGACTCCCCGGCAACGGCGCTAGAAAAGGTCTTGATAACCCAAAAGTGTAGGGGGTCAATTGTAGCCTCTTTTGATAAGTAAGAGTGTCTAACCCAACGAGGAGATAAAGGTGGAACAAATATTCCATCAAGTTCAATCGACCACCGATACAACTCTACGCACGCTTAACGTTCGCTTTACCTAAAACAAGTATGAAACTAGAAGTACTTTGTAGGTGTTGTAGGACAGGCTTGCAAGATAATAAAGAGCACGTAAATAAAAAGTAGGGGCTGTTTAGATAAAGAAGCAATAAAGTAAATATAGCGAGTGTGGAAAAGTGGTGGTAGGAGTTGCAGAATTGTCCCTAAGCAATTGACTACTTTACTAGACCGATAGCAAGTTTTATGTGGGAGAGGCATAAGCTAACATACTTTCTCTTCTTGGGTCATATGCACTTATGATTGGAACTCTATCAAGAATCCGCAACTACTAAAGATCATTAAGTTAAAACCCAACCATAGCATTAAAGCATCAGGTCCCCTTTATCCCATACGCCACAACCCCCTTACTCGGGTTTATGCTTCTGTCACTCAAGCAGCCCACTATAAGCGAATCATGAACGTATTGCAACACCCTACAGCGGGAATCCCTCATGCTTGCGCGACACAGAGGGCACAATAGGACAGAGACATAACCACAAACAAATTAAACCGATCATAGCAATTCACCAATTACCGATAGGACAACGAAAATTTACTCATACATCATAGGATGGCAACACATCATTGGATAATAATATGAAGCATAAAGAACCATGTTCAAGTAGAGGGTACAGCGGGTTGCGGAAGAGAGGATTGTTGAATATAGATGGGGGAAGGTGATGGAGATGTTGCTGAAGATGATGGAGGCGTTGGCGTAGATCGCGGTGATGATGATGGCCCCCGACGGCGTTCCGGCGCCACCGAAAGCGAGAGGGGAGAGCCCCCCTTCTTATTATTATTACTTGACCTTCTCCCTAGATGGGAGAAGGGTTTCCCCTCTGGTCCATGGTCTCCATAGCATGGGAGGGGCGAGAGCCCCTCCGAGATTGGATCTATCTCTCTGTCTCTCTCTGTTTCTGTGTTCTCTTATTCTGCCCTTTCACCGCTTCTTATATATCCGGAGATCTATAACTCCGATTGGATTGAAACATTCGCCAAGATTTTTCTCCTAAAATTAGCTTTCTTGCGGCAAAAGAAGAGCATCAACCGCCTTACGGGGTGCCCACGAGGGTCAGGGGCGCGCCCACCCCCCTGGGGCACGCCCCTGCCTCGTGGCCCCCTCGGGCACCGTCTCGCATTGATTATTCTTCCCAAATATCACAAATATCCCAAAAATATTCTCCGTCCGTTTTTATCCCGTTTGGACTCCGTTTGATATGGGTTTTCTGCGAAACATAAAACATGCAACAAACAGGAACTGGCACTGGGCACTAGATCAATATGTTAGTCCCAAAAATAATATAAAAAGTTGCCAAAAGTATATGAAAGTTGTAGAATATTAGCATGGAACGATCAAAAATTATAGATACGATGGAGACGTATCAACCATCATCTTATTTTCTTCAGATTTCGCACTTTGACTCTAAAAAACTGATTGCTTCATCTCATTGCCTTTAGTAACCAATGTCAACATCATAATTGGCTCTTTTTAATTTGAAACCAAATGTGAACTAGCACAGTTATGGGCATCTCTTTTAACGTGATAAACTTTCTTGGCCACCTCTTTATTCTTCCTTGAGCTCCAGACCGATTCCTTATGATTGAAATGGTCTTTGGCATGCGATTGTTCATTGAATGTTGATATTCTCAGAGTGGCATAATATTCATGAGATGGTCTAAAATTGGATGGAAAATGTGCCCTTGTATCATACATGTCCCATGATGGATATGGATCTACATGAGCATAGGGAGGAATACAGGACATTGGCATTGGCATTGGCGACCCAAAATAAGGATATGAATATGTTGCATTAACATTCTCACTTTGCCAATACTAATCGTCATATTTGCGCCTTGGGGTGATCTTGGTTTCTTTGGATGATTTCGCTGATAAGCTTTCTTCTCTGCACTCTTCTTTTGATACTTATCCAATAGTTCAGCGAATGTGATTTTTGATCTCTTAAACTTGCGCTTATTTTTGGACTTTGTTTTCTATTGGTTTACTTTCATCGATCATTGGATTTGCTTGCTGCCCCCTAGTCCTTGGCGTCTTCATTTTAGCTTCCATGGAATTCTCACCCTCAAGTATATGTTCATTGTGCTCTTCAACAACTTCTTTACTTGAATGCTTGATCCCATCACCTATAGTTTCCACCTTCTCTTTAAATGGTTCGGCTTGAAGTAGCCGATGCAAAAAAAATGCCATCAGGAGCAATCGGGATCAACTAGTCATCTCTTGGTGTTTCAAAAAATATCAATCGTCCTTTTTCAATGGCCGATTTTACTATTTGATAAAAGATATTACAATCCTCGAAATTATGTTTGAATGAATGATCTAACCTACAATACATTCGTCCTTGGGTTGATGGCTTGACGTGGTGATCAAGAATTCTAATATAATTATTTTTCAGCAACAACTCAAATATTTGATCATAGATGCTTTGAAGGTAAACCTTTTATTTTCTAGCCAATCTTGTTGTGAGAACAGCTTTGGAACTAAGCATATGAACAGTTAAAATTTGGTATCTTTCCACTAAGCTATGAATTTTCTTTCACATTCTTTTTTTGATGACATTGGATAAGATATTATGCCAGCATCAGTTTTCTCTAAAGATTTCGATGTTGGCTTTAAATTTCTGAAATGAAAATAGTTAGAACACACATGTCTCAGTTGAGACCAAGTGTAAACCAAGTAAGAAATAAGCAAGGCTACCCACTTAGATATGAACTTTAGATAAAGAAATGGGGAAAGCCTTGAATGCACAATAAGTCAATGTCGATCTTTATAAATGGCGCAATGGGTTGAGCAATATGCTCTATAACAATTTTATTGCTAACAAGTAAATTACCCTTCTTCATTGGTCATTCAAAATTACTTATGAGATTATTTTTTAATAGACAAATCAACAATAAAGCTCTGACCAAATCTGAAAACAGGTAAATTACTTGCTAGACATACCTCTTCAAATATGTTGAGAGAGCATGACGGTGGTGTGAATTGAACAATATCTTCCTCCATCTTTGGATGGCTCCACAATGTCGTTCATCACCTTTTTCTTGATTCCGTGTATCATTACTTTCAAGGTCCTTATCAACCAAACTTTGTTCGGCTACTTGTTCTTGTCCTTGAGGCTTGTCAATTTCTATGGCACGGAACTCATAGGGCAGGAAGTAGGTTTCTTTAACTTTAGAACAATTAAGCATGGCCATTTTGCTATGCTTGCCATGCTCTTTAGATTTGATGGATATTGGAATATATACTACTTGATTCAGCCTTTTCAACCGAAGCACTTTCATGTTCCAAATCATCCTTCTTTTAATTGATGCTATCAATTGGCAATGCTTCTTTTATTTGAGCCATTTTTTCTGTTTGTTTCTGGCGGCGAGAGGCATAATTGGTTTTAAGCTTTTTCTCCATTTCATCCCACTTCGTATATGATTGCCCCCCAATGCTTTTAGATTCTTTCGGCAATGACATACCGGTGCTGCTGAAACTGTGCAATTGTGTAGGGGGTGTATAATATGATGTAGTACTAGGTGAAGGCGTATGCAGTGTCGTAAAACCATATTTTTGTTCGCCAATTCTATCAATTGGCAAAGACTGATCTTCTTATAAAACTCTAGCTTTTATAGCATTATAATCAGGAACTAACCCCTTATCATGCTCTACATGGCAAAGAGCACTAATCTTGTTATTTTGTGCTATATCCCTTTTTAATGTAGCCACTTCCCATTCTTTAAGGGATTGCTCCACAATACTTTTAAATTCTTTCGGGAATGACGTGTTGTCGAAATTATGCAATTGCATAGGGAATTAATTATGTGCTACAATATTAGATGATTTCATGTGCACTCCTGCAAAATTTTCACTTATTTGGCTATGGCCATGAAGGCACGGAGCCGAATTACGAGCATCTAGAGTTGTATGCGGTGCCGAAAAATTACTAACATGAGGTGTAGTATATGACGGTTGAGAGTAACTGGCCGAATAGCTAGTAGTAGCATGGCCAATTCTCCCATCCATCGGCATGGTTGAATTAGTATATTGCAAATTAATTGTCAATAAATAAAAAGGTGAAACACTTTGTCACATGCTATTGGAAGTTCCTACACGAGGTGTTTTAACTTGATTGACCAAACTCATCATGTTGTTCATCGGCATAACGATTTCTGGGGTTGCCGATGCATGAGAGTTGGAGTACATGTGGTGCATGTTACTAGTATCATAAGAGTTGAAGCATGTAAATTACTCTGAATCAGACTCTACACGTAATTAGATGCATGATTGAGAAAACCAGGGCTAGGCGATAGAGTATACTCATTGAACAATCTAGTAATGTGATACGTCTCCATCATATCTATGATTTTTGATTGTTTCATGCCAATATTCTACAACTTTCATATACTTTGGGCAAATTTTTATATTATTTTTGGGACTAACATATTGATCCAGTGCCCAGTGCCAGTTCCTGTCTATTGCATGTTTTATGTTTCGCAGGAAACCCATATCAGACGGAATCCAAACAGGATAAAAACGGACGGAGAATATTTTTGGAATATTTGGGATTTTCCGGAGGAAGAATCAACGGAAACGGTGCCCGAGGTGGCCACGAGGTAGGGGGCGCGCCTAGCCCCACTGGGCGCGCCCCTGACCCTCGTGAGCCCCTCGTAAGGCCGTTGATGCACTACTTTGGCTGCAAGAAAGCTAATTTTTGGAAAAATATCTGGGCGAAGGTTTCAATCCAATCGGAGTTACGGATCTCCGGATATAAAAGAAACGGTGCCATGGCAGAATCTGGGAGCGCAGAAACAGAGAGAGACAGAGAGATAGATCCAATCTCGGAGGGGCTCTCGCCCCTCCCACACCAAGGGAGCCGTGGACCAGAGAAGAAACCCTTCTCCCATCTAGGGAGGAGGTCAAGGAAGAAGAAGAAGAAGGGGGCTCTCTCCCCCTTGCTTCCGGTGGCGCTGGAACACTGTCGGGGGCCATCATCATCACCGCGATCTACACCAACACCTCCGCCATCTTCACCAACATCTCCATCACCTTCCCCCTTCTATATTCAGCGGTCTACCCTCTTGCAACCCGCTGTACCCTCTACTTGAACATGGTGCTTTATTCTTCATATTATTATCCAATGATATGTTGCCATCTTATGATGTCTGAG
Organism: Triticum dicoccoides; assembly: GCF_002162155.2. Classification (NCBI taxonomy): domain Eukaryota; kingdom Viridiplantae; phylum Streptophyta; class Magnoliopsida; order Poales; family Poaceae; genus Triticum; species Triticum dicoccoides. Next base: position 2,022,996 of record NC_041385.1, on the reverse strand, counting down.
TAGATTTTCGTTGTCCTATCGGTGATTGATGAATTGCTATGATTGGTTTAATTTGCTTGTGGTTATGCTGCTGTCCTTTGGTGCCCATCATATGAGCGCGCACGTGGATCACACCATAGGATTAGTTGTATGTTTATAGGACTATGTATTGGAGGGCAAGAGTGACAAAAGCTTCAACCTAGCATAGAAATTGATGCATATGGGATTGAAGGGGGGCCAATATATCTTAATGCTATGGTTGGCTTTTACCTTAATGAACATTAGTAGTTGCGGATGCTTGCTAATAGTTCCCATCATAAGTGCATAGAATTCCAAGTCAGGGATGACATGCTAGCAGTGGCCTCTCCCACATAAAACTTGCTATCGGTGTAGTAAAGTAGTCAATTGCTTAGGGCCAATTTCACAACTCCTACCACCACTTTTCCACACTCGCTATATTTACTTTATTGCTTCTTTATCTAAACAGCCCCTACTTTTTATTTACGTGCTCTTTATTATCTTGCAATTCTATCCAACAACACCTACAAAGTACTTCTAGTTTCATACTTGTTCTAGGTAAAGCGAACACTAAGCATGCGTAGAGTCGTATCAGTGGCAGATAGGACTTGAGAGAATATTTGTTCTACCTTTAGCTCCTCGTTGGGTTGGACACTCTTACTTATCAAAAGAGGCTACAACTATCCCCTATACTTGTGGGTTATCAAGACCTTTTTCTGGCGTCGTTGCCGGGGAGTCATAGCGTGGGGTGAATATTCTCGTGTGTGCTTGTTTGCTTTATAACTAAGTATTTTTTTTATTTGTTGTTCTTAGTTGTTCTCTATCTTTAGTTATGGATATGTAACACGAAATACCAAAAAAATTAGGTGTACTTGCTACTCATGGAGATGGGGAACCTCCTAAAACCCTCGATGCTTGTTATGTGAAAGAAATTATGTACTACTTTGATAATCTTGAGAAAATCCCATTCAATTTTGTTATGGGAGACACGTTGGATCAACGTGAATACTTTAGGGATTATCGCTTGACTCAAAAAGGGAAACTATTATGGGATCAAATTTATATGTTGTGTTGGTATGCTCGGGATCTATGCTTGAGACATGATTATACTTGTTGCTCTAGGATAAAGTCTCCGCACCTTCCCTTTTCATACAAATTCAATGATAATAAAACCTTGGCTTGCTAATGGTATCTATGACTACTATGATGTGGAACAAATAGAAGAATTCGTTGCTTTTATGGGTGCTTATGAGATTGAATCTATGTTTAAAGAGTTTGAAGATTTTGATGATTTAGTTTACAGATCTGGAAATTTTGCTATACTTAGATATTGCTATGAAAATTATGAATACAATTCCAATATTGATGCATTTATTGAGAAAGTCTCTGCTGTCCAAGAAGAGACTAATATTTTGCAGGAAGCTATGGAAGAAGAAATTGATGAAACTGTGAGCTCATTGGATGAAAAATATGATGAGGAGAGCGAAGAACAAAAGGAGGAAGAGTGGATTAGCTACCCGTGCCCACCTTCTAATGAGAGTAACTTTTCAACTCATAGATTGTTTAATTCCCCTTCGTGCTTACCGAAGGATGATTGCTATGATCCCTTTAATTCGTTTGAAATATCCCTTTTTGATGATGCTTGCTATGCTTGTGGCCAAGATGCCAATATGAATTATGCTTATGGAGATGAACTTTACTATAGTTCCTTATGTTAAACATGAAATTTTTGCTATTGCACCCACGCATGATAGTCCTATCATCTTATTGAATTCTCCAAACTACACTATATCGGAGAAGTTTGTTCTTATTAAGGATTATATTGATGGGTTGCGTTTTACTACTGCACATGATGATTTTGATAGATATAATATGCATGTGCTTGCTGCTCCTACTTGCAATTATTATGAGAGAGGAACTATATCTCCACCTCTCTATGTTTCCAATATGATAAAATTGCAAGAAACTGCTTATACTATGCATTGGCCTTTACTATGTGTGCATGAATTGTTCTTTTATGACATGCCGATGCATAGTAAGAGAGTTAGACTTCGTTGTTGAATTATATATGTTACTTTGTGCTCACTACTAAATTACAAATCATTGTTAATTAAAATTGGCTTTGATATACCTTGGGATCCGTGTGGATTCATTACTTGAGCACTATATGCCTAGCTTAATGGCTTTAAAGAAAGCGCTGCTAGGGAGACAATCCGGAAGTTTTGGAGAGTCACTTATTTCTGTTGTGTGCTTTTATATAGTTTAAAAAAATAAAGAGGGGAACCCAAAACTTATCAAAAAGGAAACTGAAAGTGAGAGAGACAAGCATTGTTGAAGTGGGAGAGCTCCTTGAACTTTGTTCATGCTCACGGAAACTTTGTGAATATTAATTACAGAAAATTTTCATAAAAAATAATTATACCCTTGTACAATTCCATTGTATTATAAAAATAATGTGCCAAGGTTTGCCTTTAGAATGTTTACAATGCTTGTTGGTTTGTATGGTGCAGGATAGAAACTTTGGCTGAAGTCCGTGATTTTACGTTTTTTACTGGAACGTCAAATGGTTCTGATTCCTTTTGCACTGTTTTTATGTACAAATTTTTTATTTTTTTTTATTTTTGGTAGAATTTTTGGGGTACCACAAGTATGGTGAATGTTCATATTGCTACAGACTGTTCTGTTCTTGACATATTCTGTTTTTGATGCATAGTTTGCTTGTTTTGATGAAACTATCAATTCCTATCAGTGGATTAAGCCATGAAAAAGCTATATTACAGTAGACACAATGCAAAAACAAAATATGAATTGGTTTGCGACAGTACCTAGAGTAGTGATTTACTTTATTATACTAACGGATCTTACCGAGTTTTCTGTTGAAGTTTTGTGTGGATGAAGTTTCTGTTGAGGAGGTCTCGATATGAGAAAAAGGAAGAGAGGCAAGAGCTCAATATTGGGGATGCCCAAGGAACCCCAAGTAAATATCAAGGAGACTCAAGCGTCTAAGCTTGGGGATGCCCCGGAAGGCATCCCCTCTTTCTTCAACAAGTATCGGTATGTTTTCGGATTCGTTTCATGCGATATGTGCAAGTCTTGGAGCGTATTTTGCATTTAGTTTTCACTTTCTTTTATGCACCATGCTGGTATGAGATAGTCCTTGGTTGATTTATAGAATGCTTCATGTGCTTCACATATAACATTTGAAGTTTGGATTGCATGTTTCTCTTCACATAGAGAACCGCCATTTGTAGAATGCTCTTTTGCTTCACTTATATTTGTTAGAGCGTGGGCATATCTTTTGTAGAAAGAATTAAACTCTCTTGCTTCACGTATATCTATTTAGAGAGATGTCAGGAATTGGTCATTCACATGGTTAGTCATAAAATCCTACATAAACTTGTAGATTGCTGAATATGATATGTTTGATTCCTTGCAATAGTTTTGTGATATGAAGATGGTGATATTAGAGTCATGCTAGTGGGTGACTGTGGATTAGTAGTAATACTTGTGTTGAGGTTTGTGATTCCCGTAGCATGCACGTATGGTGAACCGTTATGTAACAAAGTTGGAGCATGAGATTTTTTTTTGATTGTCATCCTTTGTGTGGAGGTCGGGGGCGCGCGATGGTTAACTCCTACCAACCTCCCCCCTAGGAGCATGCTTGTAGTACTTTGTTTCAATGGCTAATAAACTTTTGCAATAAGTATGTGAGTTCTTTATGACTAATGTTGAGTCCATGGATTATACGCACTCTCACCCTTCCATCATTGCTAGCCTCTTCGATACCGTGCATTGCCCTTTCTCACCTCGAGAGTTGGTGCAAATTTCGCCGGTGCATTCAAACCCCGTGATATGATACGCTCTATCACACATAATCCTCCTTATATCTTCCTCAAAACAGCCACCATACCTATCTATTATGGCATTTCCATAGCCATTCCGAGATATATTGCCATGCAACTTCCATCATCATCATATACATGACTTGAGCATTCATTGTCATATTGCTTTGCATGATCGTAAGATAGCTAGCATGATGTTTTCATGGCTTGTCCGTTTTTTTGATGTCATTGCACATCCCGATACACCGCCGGAAGCATTCATATAGAGTCATATCTTTGTTCTAGATATCGAGTTGTAATATTGAGTTGTAAGTAAATAAAGTGTGATGATCATCATTATAGAGCATTGCCCCATGAAAAAAAAAGGCCAAAGAAGCCTAAATAAAAAAGGGGGCCAAAGAAGCCCGCCCAAAAAAAAGAAAAAAAAGAAAAAAAAAAGAAAAAACAAAAGGGGCATGTTACTATCCTTTTACCACACTTGTGCTTCAGAGTAGCACCATGTTCTTCATATAGAGAGTCTCCTATGTTGTAATTTTCATATACTAGTGGGAATTTCCATTATAGAACTTGGCTTGTATATTCCGACGATGGGCTTCCTCAAATGCCCTAGGTCTTCATGAGCAATCAAGTTGGATGCACACCCACTTAGTTTCAGTTTGAGCTTTCATACACTTATAGCTCTTAGTGCATCCGTTGCATGGCATTCCCTACTCCTCGCATTGACATCAATTGATGGGCATCTCCATAGCCCATTGATTAGCCACGTCAATGTGAGACTTTCTCCCTTTTTATCTTCTCCACAGAACCTCCACCATCATACTCTATTCCACCTATAGTTATATGTCCATGGCTCACGCGCATGTATTGCGTGAAAGTTGAAAAGGTTTGAGAATACTTAAGTATGAAACAATTGCTTGGCTAAAACTGGGGTTGTGCATGATTTGAATATTTTGTGCGATGAAGATGGAACATAGCCAGACTATATGATTTTGTAGGGATAACTTTCTTTGGCCATGTAGTTTTGAAAAGACATGATTGCTTTATTAGTACGCTCAAAGTATTATTGTTCTTATGTCAAATGATAGACTATTGCTTTGAATCACTCGTGTCTTAATATTCATGCCATGATTAGATACATGATGAAGATTATGCTAGGTAGCATTCCACATCAAAAAAATATCTTTTTTATCATTTACCTACTCGAGGACGAGCAGGAATTAAGCTTGGGGATGCTGATACGTCTCCGTCGTATCTATAATTTTTGATTGTTTCATGCCAATATTCTACAACTTTCATATACTTTTGGCAACTTTTATATTATTTTTGGGACTAACATATTGATCCAGTGCCCAGTGCCAGTTCCTGCATGTTGCATGTTTTATGTTTCGCAGGAAACCCATATCAAACGGAATCCAGACGGGATAAAAATGGATGGAGAATATTTTTGGAATATTTGGGATTTTCCAGAGGAAGAATCAACGCGAAACAGTGCCCGAGGTGGCCACGAGGCAGGGCGGTGCCTCCACTAGGCATGCCCCTGACCCTCCACTACTAGGGAAAATCCTAGCAGCGGCGCGGGTTTTGGGCCTATCAGTAGCGCGGGCAGGAGCGCTACTGATAAGGCGCTACAGCTAATGTTTAGCAATAGCGCGTCTTGACCCACGCTACTGCTAAATTGACTTAGTAGCAGCGCTTCTTCGGAACGTCGCTACTGGTAATTAGTAGTAGCGCTTCTCCTTACCCGCGCTACTACTATTATTTAGTATTTTATTTCTTTTCTTTTTCATGTTGTATTCATACACCTTTACACAAGTTTTCATACAACAGGAATTTAGAGATTGTTTTTACATCATAATGAGTTATTACATCATGGGGTGAAAGAACCGTGGACTAGTTTCAAGTGGATGTCCATCCACTTGAAACTAATCCACGGTTCTTTCACCCAATGATATAATAATATCATCATCGTCATCATATCATTAACAACTTAGCATCATAATACATCATTGTCATATAACACCTCCTCAATATCATCGTTTTCATCATTGACATCACATAAAACCTCCTCAAGATCATCATTATCAACTCTAACACATTATCACATAATAAACATATTGTACCTCATAGGACCTATTACATTCGATTAAGACCTACTACATTTTCTAAGGTAAAATAGCAAAAAACAAGATAGCCCCTGACTCTCCATTATGGAGAATGGAGATTAGCCTGTCTCCAATTCTTGCCTTTCGCTGAACATTACTTCCAAGAACCTCCTTGCGAATGTCCATACATTTCTTCCATTCTCTGATGATCATGTGTTCACGGGTTTTAGAAATCCGATATGCATAGGTGAGCTCCGTAGATTTACCTGGCAGTATGTTCAGAACTGAGAGGCGACCATGCAGAGACATCAGATGAGGCACACAATCCATCAGGAGTTTCTGTTGAAAAACATAATAATAACTTCGTAGTTAGCAATGATGTACTAGTTTTAGAAGTATGCAAAAGATGCACGGATGTCGTAATAGTAAAAAATCTTACCAGGGTATCTCTAGAGAAGTTATCGTAGTTCAACACATGCACTAGTGGCACGTATTCACCATAATTTGGAGGAGTTCGATAATAGTCATTGTAATTCTCAAGAAGAGTACAAAATGCGATCAGATGATTTTTCTCCTTATACGTTAATTCGGTGCCATCGGTGTAGTGGGTTTTATCTACCATCTTCCGCACAGTCTTTGAAGAATCAAAATAAGCTGTCAATGGAAATAAGCTATCAACTATTTTGAAATAACCAATATAAATTAGTTAATAACTATGTTTGAGAAACTCACATAGCGGTACAATCGGAAGCGTATCAACAAGGACCCAAATGTCCATATTGTCTTCCTCGCTGTCAGGATCACCAAGAGCCATGGTGACAATCATACCCTCATAAAAACCATACATTTTGCAAAGTGCTTCCCAATTTTGGCAACCAAAATGGGTTACACTCTGAGCATTACACAGATTTACTTCAAAATCCATATCATGATGGGTCCTTAGGTGTATTTTCTTTGTTTCGAAATTTTCATGGTCTTCAAAACCCATCCTCTCCAAGACATAGCGTCTTGCATGGCATGGGATAAGCTAGTCAAATTGTAAAATATGAAAATTAGACGTTGAAATAGTTGAAGTCATGCTTAATTATGAAAAAAACACTTGTCGTTGTTGCGTACCGTTTCACAATCGAAGGTCTCCTCTAGCTTAATGTTGAACCGCCGATCTTCGTCCAGCCGAACGAACCTGTCGCACATACCTCGATCGTCGTGGCACCAGCTACACTCCCCCAAGAGACCGTCATCGTCCGAGTACGACATTTCCTACAATCATAATTCAAAGATTAAACTTGTACATATTCTAGCACAAGTCATGCCAGAATTCATGACAAAATCCGGCATGACCTTTGCTAAAAAAGGACATATCGAGCGCCTGAAATTTGCCGGAACGGAAATTAATCAACACTCCGGCAAAACATGTTCAACTAGTTTTATTAATTCAACTAGTTCTTACTAAATATAAACTTACTATAAATAGAAAAATACTAGTTCTTTCTAAAAATAAAGTAGTTCAACTAGTTATATTAATTATCTTACTAAAAATAGATTAGTTCTGTTAATTCAACTAGTTCAACTAGTTTATTAATTTACTTACTAAACTAGTTCAGCTACAACTAAAGTAGTTCAACTACCACTACTACTACTAAAAATCTAGTACTAACTAAGCAACATCTAGTACTAGCTAACCCTAAATTAACATCTACTACTACTAAATCTAGTACTAACTAGTGGCAGGGGGTGGGGGGCGACGGAGAGGTAGCTAGGGGCGGCGAGGTCGATGGCGGTGGGAGGAGGGCTGCGGCGGAGGAGGGAGGAGGGGTGGCCGCAGGCGGAGGGAGGAGGGCGGCGGCGGAGGAGGGAGGGGCGGCCGCAGGCGGAGGGAGGATGTGCGAGGAGGATGGAGGAGGGACGGAAGGATGGGAGTACCTCGGCGGCGGACGGACGAAGGCGGCGGCGGCGGCGACGCACGACGACGGTTACGCGGGCGAGAGTGAGAGTGTGAGTGAGAGGGCCGGTCGTGCGCGTGTGGATAAGGTAGGGATTGTTGTAGCACATTTGCCAAAACGCGCTACAGCTAACCTGAATAGCAGTAGCGCTGTTTAGTAAAGTGCGCTACTGCTATAGCTAGCAGGGGGGCGAGGTCATGGCAACTATAGCAGTAGCGCTATATGCGGTGGACGCGCTACTGTTATTTCCCTGTCAGCAGCGCGTTTTGGCGACACACACTGCTGCTAAGTAGCAGTAGCGTGGTATTTTGAAGAGCGTTGCTGGGAAGATTCTGTGTATAGGCTTTTCCCTAGTAGTGCTCGTGAGCCCCTCGTAAGGCGGTTGATGCTCTACTTTGGCCGCAAGAAAGCTAATTTTTGGAAAAATATCTGGGCGAAGGTTTCAATCCAATCGGAGTTACGGATCTCCGGATATAAAAGAAATGGTGCCAGGGCAGAATCTGGGAGCGCGGAAACAGACATAGACAGAGAGATAGATCCAATCTCGGAGGGGCTCTCGCCCCTCCCACGCCATGGGAGCCGAGGACCAGTGGGGAAACCCTTCTCCCATATAAGGAGGAGATCAAGGAAGAAGAAGAAGAAGGGGCTCTCTCTCCCTTGCTTCCGGTGGCGCCAGAACGCCGCCGGGGGCCATCATCATCACCGTGATCTACACTAACACCTCCGCCATCTTCACCAACATCTCCATCACCTTCCCCCTTCTATATTCAATGGTCCACTCTCCCGCAACCGGCTGTACCCTCTACTTGAACATGGTGCTTTATGCTTCATATTATTATCCAATGATGTGTTGCCATCTTATGATGTCTGAGTAGATTTTCGTTGTCCTATCGGTTATTGATGAATTGCTCTGATTGGTTTAATTTGCTTGTGGTTATGTTGTTTTCCCTTGGTGCCCATCATATGAGCGCGCGCATGGATGACACCATAGGGTTAGTTGCATGTTGATAGGACTATGTATTGGAGGGCAAGAGTGACAGAAGCTTCAACCTAGCATAGAAATTGATGCATACGGGATTGAAGGGGGCCCAATATATCTTAATGCTATGGTTGGGTTTTACCTTAATGAACGTTAGTAGTTGCGAATGCTTGCTAATAGTTCCAATCATAAGTGCATAGAATTCCAAGTCAGGGATGACATGCTAGCAGTGGCCTCTCCCACATAAAACTTGCTATCGGTCCAGTAAAGTAGTCAATTGCTTAGGGACAATTTCACAACTCCTACCACCACTTTTCCACACTCGCTATATTTACTTTATTGCTTCTTTATCCAAACAGCCCCTACTTTTTATTCACGTGCTCTTTATTATCTTGCAATTCTATCCAACAACACCTACAAAGTACTTCTAGTTTCATACTTGTTCTAGGTAAAGCAAACACTAAGCGTGCGTAGAGTCGTACTAGTGGCAGATAGGACTTGAGAGAATATTTGTTCTACCTTTAGCTCCTCGTCGGGTTCGACACTCTTACTTATCGAAAGAGGCTACAACTATCCCCTATACTTGTGGGTTATCATAACGCCATATGAATGATTGGCACACCCTCGATGACGATCTCTTCGTAGCAAGAACGGGCTGGAGACCGTTCGAAGCTTTGTCCCCAACGGAGGTGCCAAAAAGTGTGTTCGTACATGAACACGTCATCGTGTACTCATACGCCAAGGGTGATACACCTTGGCACACGTCGAATGAGACCCGTCCGGAAGCGCAGTACGCAAGCAATCTGGCGGGCGTTTTTGTAGACCCGAAACCTCACACGCCTGGGAGGGCCCCCGTCTTGACGCACGGCGGCTATGGGCTGCCCTAGGTTGACCTGATCTCCCCTAGGGCTTCATGGATCATCACCCTACAAGAAGAATAATGAAAAAGAACGAGAACAAAGATACAAGGGAGAAGGTAAAAGTAAAAGTAAAAGTGGTAAATTGATTGTTCGATTGTGTGTTGTTTCAATCGGTCGTCACCCTCAACATACTCCCTCCGTCCCAAAATAAGTGTGTCAAGATTAGTAAAACTTTATACTAAAGTAAGTACAAAGTTGAGACACTTATTTTGGGACTGAGGGAGTATATAAGAGGCATCTGGACTTCCTGTACAAGAAAATGACTCCAAATTCCGTCCAAATCTTTGAATATTTAGTCGAACTCAGATTTAGTTAAGTCTGAGACATCAGTTCAGTTTTTGGGTCTCACGGTCCACAAATGACCTCTGATGAAGATGGGCCCAAAAGTAAATTTAACCATTTCGATGAGATGAACAACTTTCATGTTGATCATTTTTCGATTCAAAGCCATCCTAAGAGCTGAATCGCTCGCGCGAAATAGGCAATACGAGGCGCTACCCATCAGACACCAGCTATATGCATGTCTAATTGGGCGTGCCACATTTTGCTCGTGGTAGGGCCACACTCCGATGGCTTCAACTTTTGCATACGATCTTGGATTAAAACGATTTTTATATGAAAGTTGACTGTTTCGACGAGACGAAGACAATCCATGTAGAGCATTTTCTCTTAGGAGGTTGTCTTGGAGGAGTAATCTGTCGAACAATACTCTGAATATCAAATATTAGTACTTTGAGCACAACTTCGGCCCTCTAGATTAGATCGGATGATGATGATCCAAGAGTCAAAGTTTCTCATTTTGACGATACAAAACTTTGCCATGTTGAGAACTTTTTCATCCGAGGCCACCTTAATTAAGTTTCTGTCCATGCCAAAAACTAGTGTCAACACAGCCCACGACCTATTTTTCCTCAACATGCAACCATATCACATAAGCAAGTCAGGCATGCAAGTCAGAAATTACATTGCTTTTGCATTACTCTATGCATGCAGCATGCAGCGCTGCCACATCATGAACTCATGCATGTTGGTCCTAAGTTATTTTTGTTTGCATTAGATTTTTATTTTTGCAAATCACGAGCTTTCATTCCACTAGTAGAAAACATGGCTTTGGTTCTAGCCGTATTAAAGCAATAGTCTCGGTCGCATTACAAACTGGGACTAATGTGAGCATCAATCCCGATTCGAGCAGCTAGGAAGCCGGACGGGGCTTGGTAGGCATCAGTCCCGGTTCGAATGGGACCTTCAGTTCTGGTTGGGGACACCAACCGGGACTAAAGGGGTTGCGGCAGGCGTGATGCCCTTTAGTCCCGGTTGGTGTCTCCAACCGGGACTAAAGGTATGTCTTCAGTCCCGGTTTTAGACACCAACTGCTACTACAATGTCGTTCATCACCTTTTTCTTGATTCCGTGTATCATTACTTTCAAGGTCCTTATCAACCAAACTTTGTTCGGCTACTTGTTCTTGTCCTTGAGGCTTGTCAATTTCTATGGCACGGAACTCATAGGGCAGGAAGTAGGTTTCTTTAACTTTAGAACAATCAAGCATGGCCATTTTGCTATGCTTGCCATGCTCTTTAGATTTGATGGATATTGGAATATATACTACTTGATTCAGCCTTTTCAACCGAAGCACTTTCATGTTCCAAATCATCCTTCTTTTAATTGATGCTATCAATTGGCAATGCTTCTTTTATTTGAGCCATTTTTTCTGTTTGTTTCTGGCGGCGAGAGGCAAAATTGGTTTTAAGCTTTTTCTCCATTTCATCCCACTTCGTATATGATTGCCCCCCAATGCTTTTAGATTCTTTCGGCAATGACATACCGGTGCTGCTGAAACTGTGCAATTGTGTAGGGGGTGTATAATATGATGTAGTACTAGGTGAAGGCGTATGCAGTGTCGTAAAACCATATTTTTGTTCGCCAATTCTATCAATTGGCAAAGACTGATCTTCTTATAAAACTCTAGCTTTTATAGCATTATAATCAGGAACTAACCCCTTATCATGCTCTACATGGAAAAGAGCACTAATCTTGTTATTTTGTGCTATATCCCTTTTTAATGTAGCCACTTCCCATTCTTTAAGGGATTGCTCCACAATACTTTTAAATTCTTTCGGGAATGACGTGTTGTCGAAATTATGCAATTGCATAGGGAATTAATTATGTGCTACAATATTAGATGATTTCATGTGCACTCCTGCAAAATTTTCACTTATTCGGCTATGGCCATGAAGGCGCGGAGCCGAATTACGAGCATCTAGAGTTGTATGCGGTGCCGAAAAATTACTAACATGAGGTGTAGCATATGACGGTTGAGAGTAACTGGTCGAATAGCTAGTAGTAGCATGGCCAATTCTCCCATCCATCGGCATGGTTGAATTAGTATATTGCAAATTAATTGTCAATAAATAAAAAGGTGAAACACTTTGTCACATGCTATTGGAAGTTCCTACACGAGGTGTTTTAACTTGATTGACCAAACTCATCATGTTGTTCACCGGCATAACGATTTCTGGGGTTGCCGATGCATGAGAGTTGGAGTACATGTGGTGCATGTTACTAGTATCATAAGAGTTGAAGCATGTAAATTACTTCGAATCAGACTCTGCACGTAATTAGATGCATGATTGAGAAAACCAGGGCTGGACGATAGAGTATACTCATTGAACAATCTAGTAATGTGATACGTCTCCATCATATCTATGATTTTTGATTGTTTCATGCCAATATTCTACAACTTTCATATACTTTGGGCAAATTTTTATATTATTTTTGGGACTAACATATTGATCCAGTGCCCAGTGCTAGTTCATGTCTATTGCATGTTTTATGTTTCACAGGAAACCCATATCATACGGAATCCAAACAGGATAAAAACGGACGGAGAATATTTTTGGAATATTTGGGATTTTCCGGAGGAAGAATCAACGGAAACGGTGCCCGAGGTGGCCACGAGGTAGGGGGTGCGCCTAGCCCCACTGGGCGCGCCCCTGACCCTCGTGAGCCCCTCGTAAGGCCGTTGATGCACTACTTTGGCTGCAAGAAAGCTAATTTTTGGAAAAATAACTGGGCGAAGGTTTCAATCCAATCGGAGTTACGAATCTCCGGATATAAAAGAAACGGTGCCATGGCAGAATCTGGGAGCGCAGAAACAGAGAGAGACAGAGAGATAGATCCAATCTCGGAGGGGCTCTCGCCCCTCCCACACCAAGGGAGCCGTGGACCAGAGAAGAAACCCTTCTCCCATCTAGGGAGGAGGTCAAGGAAGAAGAAGAAGAAGGGGGCTCTCTCCCCCTTGCTTCCGGTGGCACTGGAACACTGTCGGGGGCCATCATCATCACCGCGATCTACACCAACACCTCCGCCATCTTCACCAACATCTCCATCACCTTCCCCCTTCTATATTCAGCGGTCTACCCTCCTGCAACCCGCTGTACCCTCTACTTGAACATGGTGCTTTATTCTTCATATTATTATCCAATGATGTGTTGCCATCTTATGATGTGTGATTAGATTTTCGTTGTCCTATCGGTGATTGATGAATTGCTATGATTGGTTTAATTTGCTTGTGGTTATGCTGCTGTCCTTTGGTGCCCATCATATGAGCGCGCGCGTGGATCACACCATAGGATTAGTTGTATGTTGATAGGACTATGTATTGGAGGGCAAGAGTGACAAAAGCTTCAACCTAGCATAGAAATTGATGCATATGGGATTGAAGGGGGGCCAATATATCTTAATGCTATGGTTGGCTTTTACCTTAATGAACATTAGTAGTTGCGGATGCTTGCTAATAGTTCCCTTCATAAGTGCATAGAATTCCAAGTCAGGGATGACATGCTAGCAGTGGCCTCTCCCACATAAAACTTGCTATCGGTGTAGTAAAGTAGTCAATTGCTTAGGGCCAATTTCACAACTCCTACCACCACTTTTCCACACTCGCTATATTTACTTTATTGCTTCTTTATCTAAACAGCCCCTACTTTTTATTTACGTGCTCTTTATTATCTTGCAATTCTATCCAACAACACCTACAAAGTACTTCTAGTTTCATACTTGTTCTAGGTAAAGCAAACACTAAGCATGCGTAGAGTCGTATCAGTGGCAGATAGGACTTGAGAGAATATTTGTTCTACCTTTAGCTCCTCGTTGGGTTGGACACTCTTACTTATCGAAAGAGGCTACAACTATCCCCTATACTTGTGGGTTATCAAGACCTTTTTCTGGCGTCGTTGCCGGGGAGTCATAGCGTGGGGTGAATATTCTCGTGTGTGCTTGTTTGCTTTATAACTAAGTATTTTTTTTATTTGTTGTTCTTAGTTGTTCTCTATCTTTAGTTATGGATATGTAAACGAAATACCAAAAAAATTAGGTGTACTTGCTACTCATGGAGATGGGGAACCTCCTAAAACCCTCGATGCTTGTTATGTGAAAGAAATTATGTACTACTTTGATAATCCTGAGAAAATCCCATTCAATTTTGTTATGGGAGACACGTTGGATCAACGTGAATACTTTAGGGATTATCGCTTGACTCAAAAAGGGAAACTATTATGGGATCAAATTTATATGTTGTGTTGGTATGCTCGGGATCTATGCTTGAGACATGATTATACTTGTTACTCTAGGATAAAGTCTCCGCACCTTCCCTTTTCATACAAATTCAATGATAATAAAACCTTGGCTTCTTATGCTAATGGTATCTATGACTACTATGATGTGGAACAAATAGAAGAATTCGTTGCTTTTATGGGTGCTTATGAGATTGAATCTATGTTTAAAGAGTTTGAAGATTTTGATGATTTAGTTTACAGATCTGGAAATTTTGCTATACTTAGATATTGCTATGAAAATTATGAATACAATTCCAATATTGATGCATTTATTGAGAAAGTCTCTGCTATCCAAGAAGAGACTAATATTTTGCAGGAAGCTATGGAAGAAGAAATTGATGAAACTGTGAGCTCATTGGATGAAAAATATGATGAGGAGAGCGAAGAACAAAAGGAGGAAGAGTGGATTAGCTACCCGTGCCCACCTTCTAATGAGAGTAACTTTTCAACTCATAGATTGTTTAATTCCCCTTCGTGCTTACCGAAGGATGATTGCTATGATCCCTTTAATTCGTTTGAAATATCCCTTTTTGATGATGCTTGCTATGCTTGTGGCCAAGATGCCAATATGAATTATGCTTATGGAGATGAACTTTACTATAGTTCCTTATGTTAAACATGAAATTTTTGCTATTGCACCCACGCATGATAGTCCTATCATCTTATTGAATTCTCCAAACTACACTATATCGGAGAAGTTTGTTCTTATTAAGGATTATATTGATGGGTTGCGTTTTACTACTGCACATGATGATTTTGATAGATATAATATGCATGTGCTTGCTGCTCCTACTTGCAATTATTATGAGAGAGGAACTATATCTCCACCTCTCTATGTTTCCAATATGATAAAATTGCAAGAAACTGCTTATACTATGCATTGGCCTTTACTATGTGTGCATGAATTGTTCTTTTATGACATGCCGATGCATAGTAAGAGAGTTAGACTTCGTTGTTGAATTATATATGTTACTTTGTGCTCACTACTAAATTACAAATCATTGTTAATTAAAATTGGCTTTGATATACCTTGGGATCCGTGTGGATTCATTACTTGAGCACTATATGCCTAGCTTAATGGCTTTAAAGAAAGCGCTGCTAGGGAGACAATCCGGAAGTTTTGGAGAGTCATTTATTTCTGTTGTGTGCTTTTATATAGTTTAAAAAAAATAAAGAGGGGAACCCAAAACTTATCAAAAAGGAAACTGAAAGTGAGAGAGACAAGCATTGTTGAAGTGGGAGAGCTCCTTGAACTTTGTTCATGCTCACGGAAACTTTGTGAATATTAATTACAGAAAATTTTCATAAAAAATAATTATACCCTTGTACAATTCCATTGTATTATAAAAATAATGTGCCAAGGTTTGCCTTTAGAATGTTTACAATGCTTGTTGGTTTGTATGGTGCAGGATAGAAACTTTGGCTGAAGTCCGTGATTTTACGTTTTTTACTGGAACGTCAAATGGTTCTGATTCCTTTTGCACTGTTTTTATGTACAAATTTTTTATTTTTTTTTATTTTTGGTAGAATTTTTGGGGTACCACAAGTATGGTGAATGTTCATATTGCTACAGACTGTTCTGTTCTTGACATATTCTGTTTTTGATGCATAGTTTGCTTGTTTTGATGAAACTATCAATTCCTATCAGTGGATTAAGCCATGAAAAAGCTATATTACAGTAGACACAATGCAAAAACAAAATATGAATTGGTTTGCGACAGTACCTAGAGTAGTGATTTACTTTATTATACTAACGGATCTTACCGAGTTTTCTGTTGAAGTTTTGTGTGGATGAAGTTTCTGTTGAGGAGGTCTCGATATGAGAAAAAGGAAGAGAGGCAAGAGCTCAATCTTGGGGATGCCCAAGGAACCCCAAGTAAATATCAAGGAGACTCAAGCGTCTAAGCTTGGGGATGCCCCGGAAGGCATCCCCTCTTTCTTCAACAAGTATCGGTATGTTTTCGGATTCGTTTCATGCGATATGTGCAAGTCTTGGAGCGTATTTTGCATTTAGTTTTCACTTTCTTTTATGCACCATGCTGGTATGAGATAGTCCTTGGTTGATTTATAGAATGCTTCATGTGCTTCACATATAACATTTGAAGTTTGGATTGCATGTTTCTCTTCACATAGAGAACCGCCATTTGTAGAATGCTCTTTTGCTTCACTTATATTTGTTAGAGCGTGGGCATATCTTTTGTAGAAAGAATTAAACTCTCTTGCTTCACGTATATCTATTTAGAGAGATGTCAGGAATTGGTCATTCACATGGTTAGTCATAAAATCCTACATAAACTTGTAGATTGCTGAATATGATATGTTTGATTCCTTGCAATAGTTTTGTGATATGAAGATGGTGATATTAGTAGTAATACTTGTGTTGAGGTTTGTGATTCCCGTAGCATGCACGTATGGTGAACCGTTATGTAACAAAGTTGGAGCATGAGATTTTTTTTTGATTGTCATCCTTTGTGTGGAGGTCGGGGGCGCGCGATGGTTAACTCCTACCAACCTCCCCCCTAGGAGCATGCGTGTAGTACTTTGTTTCAATGGCTAATAAATTTTTGCAATAAGTATGTGAGTTCTTTATGACTAATGTTGAGTCCATGGATTATACACACTCTCACCCTTCCATCATTGCTAGCCTCTTCGGTACCGTGCATTGCCCTTTCTCACCTCGAGAGTTGGTGCAAATTTCGCCGGTGCATTCAAACCCCGTGATATGATACGCTCTATCACACATAAGCCTCCTTATATCTTCCTCAAAACAGCCCCCATACCTATCTATTATGGCATTTCCATAGCCATTCCGAGATATATTGCCATGCAACTTCCATCATCATCATATACATGACTTGAGCATTCATTGTCATATTGCTTTGCATGATCGTAAGATAGCTAGCATGATGTTTTCATGGCTTGTCCGTTTTTTTGATGTCATTGCACATCCCGATACACCGCCGGAAGCATTCATATAGAGTCATATCTTTGTTCTATATATCGAGTTGTAATATTGAGTTGTAAGTAAATAAAGTGTGATGATCATCATTATAGAGCATTGCCCCATGAAAAAAAAGGCCAAAGAAGCCTAAATAAAAAAAGGGGGCCAAAGAAGCCCGCCCAAAAAAAAGAAAAAAAAAGAAAAAAAAAGAAAAAACAAAAGGGGCAATGTTACTATCCTTTTACCACACTTGTGCTTCAGAGTAGCACCATGTTCTTCATATAGAGAGTCTCCTATGTTGTAATTTTCATATACTAGTGGGAATTTCCATTATAGAACTTGGCTTGTATATTTCGACGATGGGCTTCCTCAAATGCCCTAGGTCTTCATGAGCAATCAAGTTGGATGCACACCCACTTAGTTTCAGTTTGAGCTTTCATACACTTATAGCTCTTAGTGCATCCGTTGCATGGCATTCCCTACTCCTCGCATTGACATCAATTGATGGGCATCTCCATAGCCCATTGATTAGCCACGTCAATGTGAGACTTTCTCCCTTTTTATCTTCTCCACACAACCTCCACCATCATACTCTATTCCACCTATAGTTATATGTCCATGGCTCACGCGCATGTATTGCGTGAAAGTTGAAAAGGTTTGAGAATACTTAAGTATGAAACAATTGCTTGGCTAAAACTGGGGTTGTGCATGATTTGAATATTTTGTGCGATGAAGATGGAACATAGCCAGACTATATGATTTTGTAGGGATAACTTTCTTTGGCCATGTAGTTTTGAAAAGACATGATTGCTTTATTAGTACGCTCAAAGTATTATTGTTCTTATGTCAAATGATAGACTATTGCTTTGAATCACTCGTGTCTTAATATTCATGCCATGATTAGATACATGATGAAGATTATGCTAGGTAGCATTCCACATCAAAAAATATCTTTTTTATCATTTACCTACTCGAGGACGAGCAGGAATTAAGCTTGGGGATGCTGATACGTCTCCGTCGTATCTATAATTTTTGATTGTTTCATGCCAATATTCTACAACTTTCATATACTTTTGGCAACTTTTATATTATTTTTGGGACTAACATATTGATCCAGTGCCCAGTGCCAGTTCCTGTCTGTTGCATGTTTTATGTTTCGCAGGAAACCCATATCAAACGGAATCCAGACGGGATAAAAATGGATGGAGAATATTTTTGGAATATTTGGGATTTTCCAGAGGAAGAATCAACGCGAAACAGTGCCCGAGGTGGCCACGAGGCAGGGCGGTGCCTCCACTGGGCATGCCCCTGACCCTCCACTACTAGGGAAAATCCTAGCAGCGGCGCGGGTTTTGGGCCTATCAGTAGCACGGGCAGGAGCGCTGCTGATAAGGCGCTACAGCTAATGTTTAGCAATAGCGCGTCTTGACCCACGCTACTGCTAAATTGACTTAGTAGCAGCGCTTCTTCGGAACATCGCTACTGGTAATTAGTAGTAGCGCTTCTCCTTACCCGCGCTACTACTATTATTTAGTATTTTATTTCTTTTCTTTTTCATGTTGTATTCATACACCTTTACACAAGTTTTCATACAACAGGAATTTAGAGATTGTTTTTACATCATAATGAGTTATTACATCATGGGGTGAAAGAACCGTGGACTAGTTTCAAGTGGATGTCCATCCACTTGAAACTAATCCAGGGTTCTTTCACCCAATGATATAATAATATCATCATCATCATCATATCATTAACAACATAGCATCATAATACATCATTGTCATATAACACCTCCTCAATATCATCGTTTTCATCATTGACATCACATAACACCTCCTCGAGATCATCATTATCAACTCTAACACATTACCACATAATAAACATATTGTACCTCATAGGACCTATTACATTTGATTAAGACCTACTACATTTTCTAAGGTAAAATAGCAAAAAACAAGATAGCCCCTGACTCTCCATTATGGAGAATGGAGATTAGCCTGTCTCCAATTCTTGCCTTTCGCTGAACATTACTTCCAAGAACCTCCTTGCGAATGTCCATACATTTCTTCCATTCTCTGATGATCATGTGTTCACGGGTTTTAGAAATCCGATATGCATAGGTGAGCTCCGTAGATTTACCTGGCAGTATGTTCAGAACTGAGAGGCGACCATGCAGAGACATCAGATGAGGCACACAATCCATCAGGAGTTTCTGTTGAAAAACATAATAATAACTTCATAGTTAGCAATGAGGTACTAGTTTTAGAAGTATGCAAAAGATGCACGGATGTCGTAATAGTAAAAAATCTTACCAGGGTATCTCTAGAGAAGTTATCGTAGTTCAACACATGCACTAGTGGCACGTATTCACCATAATTTGGAGGAGTTCGATAATAGTCATTGTAATTCTCAAGAAGAGTACAAAATGCGATCAGATGATTTTTCTCCTTATACGTTAATTCGGTGCCATCGGTGTAGTGGGTTTTATCTACCATCTTCCGCACAGTCTTTGAAGAATCAAAATAAGCTGTCAATGGAAATAAGCTATCAACTATTTTGAAATAACCAATATAAATTAGTTAATAACTATGTTTGAGAAACTCACATAGCGGTACAATCGGAAGCGTATCAACAAGGACCCAAATGTCCATATTGTCTTCCTCGCTGTCAGGATCACCAAGAGCCATGGTGACAATCATACCCTCATAAAAACCATACATTTTGCAAAGTGCTTCCCAATTTTGGCAACCAAAATGGGTTACACTCTGAGCATTACACAGATTTACTTCAAAATCCATATCATGATGGGTCCTTAGGTGTATTTTCTTTGTTTCGAAATTTTCATGGTCTTCAAAACCCATCCTCTCCAAGACATAGCGTCTTGCATGGCATGGGATAAGCAAGTCGAATTGTAAAATATGAAAATTAGATGTTGAAATAGTTGAAGTCATGCTTAATTACGAAAAAAACACTTGTCGTTGTTGCGTACTGTTTCACAATCGAAGGTCTCCTCGAGCTTAATGTTGAACCGCCGATCTTCGTCCAGCCGAACGAACCTGTCGCACATACCTCGATCGTCGTGGCACCAGCTACACTCCCCCAAGAGACCGTCATCGTCCGAGTACGACATTTCCTACAATCATAATTCAAAGATTAAACTTGTACATATTCTAGCACAAGTCATGCCAGAATTCACGACAAAATCCGGCATGACCTTTGCTAAAAAAGGACATATCGAGCACCTGAAATTTGCCGGAACAGAAATTAATCAACACTCCGGCAAAACATAGGCCACTCGGAGATGTAAACTGAACATGAACGGCCACTTGGGCAACCACATATCCTATTTGAGCAACAACACAAGATATACAAGGATATTTGGCTGGTCTCACCTCGATGTCGGAGGGGGTCGGTGACTGGGACGACGGCGGGAATGTCGGACGGGGTCGGTGACGGGGACGACGGAGGTCACCTGAAACCATATAAGTTATCACTAAACATCCCGAATAATTGCTTAAACTAAAAAATAACAACAAACATGACATGTTCAACTAGTTTTCTTAATTCAACTAGTTCTTACTAAATATAAACTTACTATAAATAGAAAAAAAACTAGTTCTTTCTAAAAATAAAGTAGTTCAACTAGTTATATTAATTATCTTACTAAAAATAGATTAGTTCTGTTAATTCAACTAGTTCAACTAGTTTATTAATTTACTTACTAAACTAGTTCAGCTACAACTAAAGTAGTTCAACTACCACTACTACTACTAAAAATCTAGTACTAACTAAGCAACATCTAGTACTAGCTAACCCTAAATTAACATCTACTACTACTAAATCTAGTACTAACTAGTGGCAGGGGGTGGGGGGCGACGGAGAGGTAGCTAGGGGCGGCGAGGTCGATGGCGGTGGGAGGAGGGCTGCGGCGGAGGAGGGAGGAGGGGTGGCCGCAGGCGGAGGGAGGAGGGCGGCGGTGGAGGAGGGAGGGGCGGCCGCAGGCGGAGGGAGGATGTGCGAGGAGGATGGAGGAGGGACGGAAGGAGGGGAGTACCTCGGCGGCGGACGGACGAAGGCGGCGGCGGCGGCGACGCACGACGACGGTTACGCGGGCGAGAGTGAGAGTGTGAGTGAGAGGGCCGGTCGTGCGCGTGGGGATAAGGTAGGGATTGTTGTAGCGCATTTGCCAAAACGCGCTACAGCTAACCTGAATAGCAGTAGCGTTGTTTAGTAAAGTGCGCTACTGCTATAGCTAGCGGGGGGGCGAGGTCATGGCAACTATAGCAGTAGCGCTGTATGCGGTGGACGCGCTACTGCTATTTCCCTGTCAGCAGCGCGTTTTGGCGACACGCACTGCTGCTAAGTAGCAGTAGCGTGGTATTTTGAAGAGCGTTGCTGGGAAGATTCTGTGTATAGGCTTTTCCCTAGTAGTGCTCGTGAGCCCCTCATAAGGCGGTTGATGCTCTACTTTGGCCGCAAGAAAGCTAATTTTTGGAAAAATATCTGGGCGAAGGTTTCAATCCAATCGGAGTTACGGATCTCCGGATATAAAAGAAATGGTGCCAGGGCAGAATCTGGGAGCGCGGAAACAGACATAGACAGAGAGATAGATCCAATCTCGGAGGGGCTCTCGCCCCTCCCACGCCATGGGAGCCGAGGACCAGTGGGGAAACCCTTCTCCCATATAGGGAGGAGATCAAGGAAGAAGAAGAAGAAGGGGCTCTCTCTCCCTTGCTTCCGGTGGCGCCAGAACGCCGCCGGGGGCCATCATCATCACCGTGATCTACACCAACACCTCCGCCATCTTCACCAACATCTCCATCACCTTCCCCCTTCTATATTCAATGGTCCACTCTCCCGCAACCGGCTGTACCCTCTACTTGAACATGGTGCTTTATGCTTCATATTATTATCCAATGATGTGTTGCCATCTTATGATGTCTGAGTAGATTTTCGTTGTCCTATCGGTGATTGATGAATTGCTCTGATTGGTTTAATTTGCTTGTGGTTATGTTGTTTTCCCTTGGTGCCCATCATATGAGCGCGCGCATGGATCACACCATAGGGTTAGTTGCATGTTGATAGGACTATGTATTGGAGGGCAAGAGTGACAGAAGCTTCAACCTAGCATAGAAATTGATGCATACGGGATTGAAGGGGGCCCAATATATCTTAATGCTATGGTTGGGTTTTACCTTAATGAACGTTAGTAGTTGCGAATGCTTGCTAATAGTTCCAATCATAAGTGCATAGAATTCCAAGTCAGAGATGACATGCTAGCAGTGGCCTCTCCCACATAAAACTTGCTATCGGTCCAGTAAAGTAGTCAATTGCTTAGGGACAATTTCACAACTACTACCACCACTTTTCCACACTCGCTATATTTACTTTATTGCTTCTTTATCCAAACAGCCCCTACTTTTTATTCACGTGCTCTTTATTATCTTGCAATTCTATCCAACAACACCTACAAAGTACTTCTAGTTTCATACTTGTTCTAGGTAAAGCAAACACTAAGCGTGCGTAGAGTCGTACCAGTGGCAGATAGGACTTGAGAGAATATTTGTTCTACCTTTAGCTCCTCGTCGGGTTCGACACTCTTACTTATCGAAAGAGGCTACAACTATCCCCTATACGTGTGGGTTATCATAACGCCATATGAATGATTGGCACACCCTCGATGACGATCTCTTCGTAGCAAGAACAGGCTGGAGACCGTTCGAAGCTTTGTCCCCAACGGAGGTGCCAAAAAGTGTGTTCGTACATGAACACGTCATCGTGTACTCATACGCCAAGGGTGATACACCTTGGCACACGTCGAATGAGACCCGTCCAGAAGCGCGGTACGCAAGCAATCCGGCGGGCGTTTTTGTAGACCCGAAACCTCACACGCCTGGGAGGGCCCCCGTCTTGACGCACGGCGGCTATGGGCTGCCCTAGGTTGACCTGATCTCCCCTAGGGCTTCATGGATCATCACCCTACAAGAAGAATAATGAAAAAGAACGAGAACAAAGATACAAGGGAGAAGGTAAAAGTAAAAGTAAAAGTGGTAAATTGATTGTTAGATTGTGTGTTGTTTCAATCGGTCGTCACCCTCAACATACTCCCTCCGTCCCAAAATAAGTGTGTCAAGATTAGTAAAACTTTATACTAAAGTAAGTACAAAGTTGAGACACTTATTTTGGGACTGAGGGAGTATATAAGAGGCATCTGGACTTCCTGTACAAGAAAATGACTCCAAATTCCGTCCAAATCTTTGAATATTTAGTCGAACTCGGATTTAGTTAAGTCTGAGACATCAGTTCAGTTTTTGGGTCTCACGGTCCACAAATGACCTCTGATGAAGATGGGCCCAAAAGTAAATTTAACCATTTCGATGAGATGAACAACTTTCATGTTGATCATTTTTCGATTCAAAGCCATCCTAAGAGCTGAATTGCTCGCGCGAAATAGGCAATAGGAGGCGCTACCCATCAGACACCAGCTATATGCATGTCTAATTGGGCGTGCCACATTTTGCTCGTGGTAGGGCCACACTCCGATGGCTTCAACTTTTGCATACGATCTTGGATTAAAACGATTTTTATATGAAAGTTGACTGTTTCGACGAGACGAAGACAATCCATGTAGAGCATTTTCTCTTAGGAGGTTGTCTTGGAGGAGTAATCTGTCGAACAATACTCTGAATATCAAATATTAGTACTTTGAGCACAACTTCGGCCCTCTAGATTAGATCGGATGATGATGATCCAAGAGTCAAAGTTTCTCATTTTGACGATACAAAACTTTGCCATGTTGAGAACTTTTTCATCCGAGGCCACCTTAATTAAGTTTCTGTCCATGCCAAAAACTAGTGTCAACACAGCCCACGACCTATTTTTCCTCAACATGCAACCATTTCACATAAGCAAGTCAGGCATGCAAGTCAGAAATTACATTGCTTTTGCATTACTCTATGCATGCAGCATGCAGCGCTGCCACATCATGAACTCATGCATGTTGGTCCTAAGTTATTTTTGTTTGCATTAGATTTTTATTTTTGCAAATCACGAGCTTTCATTCCACTAGTAGAAAACATGGCTTTGGTTCTAGCCGTATTAAAGCAATAGTCTCGGTCGCATTACAAACTGGGACTAATGTGAGCATCAATCCCGGTTCGAGCAGCTAGGAAGCCGGACGGGGCTTGGTAGGCATCAGTCCCGGTTCGAATGGGACCTTCAGTTCTGGTTGGGGACACCAACCGGGACTAAAGGGGTTGCGGCAGGCGTGATGCCCTTTAGTCCCGGTTGGTGTCTCCAACCGGGACTAAAGGTCTGTCTTCAGTCCCGGTTTTAGACACCAACTGCTACTACAAATTTGCCTATATATACCCTCGCCCCTGCCCGCCCTCTCATGTGTTTTTTCCTCATAGAAGGTGGGAGGTGTGTGCTAGTCTGTTTTCCCTTCCTATGCATAAGAGGTGCTCGATGAAATGCGTGAGAGCATGATGCCACTTGAGTTCACACAAAACAAACATGATATGAGGTGCCCGAGCCACACTTAAGTTTTCTCCTCTTTCTTCTCTTTGTTCTTCCTCCAAGCATTTCCCCGTCCCCGTCCTCACCGCCGTCAATCTCCCGCGCCGATCTCGTTGCCGGCACGATCGTGGTGACTCTCTTGTTTCTTATCTTTTAAAACATTCTTACTTGTATGATTTAGATAGTCACTTGTATAATTTTCTTACTTGTATTATTGTTTGTTATTATATAGTGACATGGTTTTGATATCCACCCTCGTCAGCTCTCGTCCGGTCTATGATTAGGATGTGGTATATTATGTTTTATAACTATTTGTTTCATTTAGTGTTTATGAAAATTATGCCGACCAACTTGACATACATATTTTTATCTAAAGGTATGTAAAACAGAAATTCCAGCAAACCCTCTTGTCGAGAGGTTAAATTTAGTTGAAAAAGAAAACAATTATTTGAAAGAAAAATTGAAAATAATTAAAGAAGAGAAGATGAGATTGGAGTTGCATGTTGTCGATTTCGTCGATCTACACAAGATCCAGATGGATGCAATGCACTTGAAGATTAGAAATATTAGAAAATATGCCATTGATAAAGAGGCTTGGTATCATTATGTTGTTAGATCAATTGTTACCTTAGTTGCGATTTTGATCGCATTTGTTGTGGCATTTAAATGTTTTACATAGTTGTATGTTAGTTTTGTATGTTTTAGATGTTCTAGTAGTTGTATGTTGTTCTATGAGAACTATGTATGAACTTTATGTATTTTTGTAGTAATAACATTTGATCACTATTGTACTTTTGTTTTAATGTGATGAACTTGCTAATTTGGATATTTCTCTATTCATGATGTTCTGTAATGGTTTTTGATATACTTAATTATATAATGCGCAGATGAACCGGCAATGGATATTTGGTAACCAACGCACTTCCGAGTACATTACGGGCCTGGATAATTTTATCGATGTGGCTCAGGCAAACAGTCTGAACGGTTTTATGTGTTGCCCATGTGTTGTCTGTCGGAACGATAGGGATTACTCTTCCACGAAAATCCTTCACACCCACCTGCTTAAAGACGTTTCATGCCCAGCTATAATTGTTGGACCAAGCACGGAAAAAACGGGTTATGATGGAAGACAATGAAGAAGAAGAGGATGATGAAAACTATCCTATGTTCCCTGAATGCAGTGATACTGCAATTGGGAAGCTGAAGATCAAGAGGCACCAGATGTGCCCTGATGATCTTCGCTGGGTCATTGTTGATGCACAGAGAGAATGTGAAAGTGAAAAGGAGAAGATGAAGTTCGATCGCATGTTAGAGGATCATAGAAAAATGGTTGTACCCAAATTGCGAAGATGGCAAAATAATGGAATTTCTACAATGGAAGGCGGAGAATGGTTTATGTGAAAAGCGATTTGAGAAGTTACTGAAAATAATGAAGAATAAGCTTCCAAAGGATTACGAATTGCCTGACAGTACGTACTAAGCAAAGAAGATTCTCTGCCCTTTAGGATTAGAAGTGCAGAAGATACATGCATGCATGCCCTAATGACTGCATCCTCTACCATGGTGAGGAGTACGGGAATTTGAATGCATGCTCGGTATGCTGTGCATTGCAGTATAAGATTAGACGAGATGACCCTGGTGATGTTGAGGGCGAGCACCCCGGGAAGAGGGTTCCTGCCAAGGTGATGTGGTATGCTCCTATAATACCACAGTTGAAACGTTTGTTCAGAAACAAAGAGCATGCCAAGTTGTTGCGATGGCACAAAGAAGACCATAAGAAAGACGGAATGTTGAGAGTACCCGTTGATGGGTCGCAGTGGAGAAAACTCGAGAGAAAGTGGCCAGAGTTTGCAGATGACACAAGTAACGTATGGTTTGGTATAAGTACAGATGGCATGAATTCTTTTCGGGAGCAGAGCAGCAGTCATAGCACCTGGGTTGTGACTCTATGTATCTATAACCTTCCTCCTTGGTTGTGCATGAAGCGGAAGTTCATTATGATGCAAGTGCTCATCCAAGGTGCTAAGCAACCGAGCAACCACATTGATGTGTACCTAAAGCCATTAGTTGAAGAAATTTTACAGTTGTGGGATATAAAAGGTGTACGTGAGCAGGATGAGCACAAATAGTAGGAATTTGACCTACAAGCATTGCTGTTTGTAACCATCAATGATTGGCCTGCTCTTAGTAACCTTTTATGACAGAAAAACAAGGGATACAATGCATGCATGCACCATTTAGATGAGACTGCAAGTATATATTTGGACAAATGTAAGAAGAATGTCCTGGGACATCATCAATTTTTTTTGAGCAGGCATCCCTTAAGAAAGAAAGGCAAGCATTTCAAAGGTGAGGCGGATCACCGGAAGAAGCTTGTATCCCATACCGGTGATGATATATTTGATATGGTCAAGGATTTAGAAGTAATTTTTGGAAAGGGTCCTCGCGGACAATTTGTTCCGGATGACGCTGAGATGACGCTGACGGACACACTCCCATGTGGAAGAAGAAATCTATATTTTGGGAGCTACCTTATTGGAAAGTCCTATAGGTCCGCTCTGTAGTCGACGTGATGCACGTGACAAAAGAATCTTTGCGTGAACATGCTAGGCTTCTTGGGCGTGTACGGGAAGACAAAATATACACCAGAGACACGGGAGGACCAGCAACGTACGAACGAAAAATACGGCATGCATCCAAAGCAGTATCAAGGTCCTGCCAGCTATGCTCTTACCAAAGGAGAGAAGAAAATATTTTTTGAATGCATGCTGAGTATCAAGGTCCCGTCTGGCTTCTCGTTGAATATAAAGGGAATAATAAATATAGGAGAGAAAAAATTCCAAGACCTAAAGTCTCATGACTGCCACATGATTATGACGCAATTGCTTACGGTTGCATTGAGGGGAGTTCTACTAGAAAATGTTCGATTAGCCATTGTGAAGCTATGTGCATTCCTCAATGCAATTTCTCATAAGGTAATCGATCCAGAAATCCTACCAAGGTTACAGAATAATTGGTCCAATGTCATGTTAGTTTTGCGTTGGTATTCCCACCATCCTTCTTCAATATTATGACGCACGTCCTTGTTTACCTAGTCGAAAAGGTTGCCATTCTGGGTCCTGTATTACTACAAAATATGTTCCCTTTTGAGAGGTTAAAGGGGGTCTTAAAGAAATATATTCATTAGTGTGCTAGGACAAAAGGAAGCATCTCCAAGGGCAATGAAACAAAGGAGGTTATTGAGTTTTGTGTTGACTTTATTACTCACCTTAACCCGATTGATGTTCCTCAATCGCGGCATGAGGGGAGACTAAGTGGAAAAGGCATGCTAGGACCGAAAGCAATAATATGTAGGGACGGGCATTCTCACTCAAGCACACTACACTGTTCTACAAAATTCTACCTTGGTGGCCCCGTATATCAATGAACACAAGAATATTGTATGCTCCCAACACCCAGGGCAGTCTAACGACTGGATTAGACGTATACACATGGCAACTTTCGGTGATTGGTTGCAAACACATCTCATGAATAACACCATCGTTGGAGATGAGCTGTAATTACTGGCCAAGACACCATGTTCGACTGTATTAACTTTCCAATGGTACGAGATAAATGGGAATACATTTTACATGATCGCGCAAGATAAAAAGAGCACCAACCAAAATAGTGGTGTCCGCTTTGATGCAGCAAACACCAATAGGGAAAAGACACATATTATGGTTACATAGAGGAGATATGATTAGGTTCCTTTGTTTCGGTGCAAATGGGTCAACCAGAACGCCTGCAGCAGGTCCCCGTCAAAGCTTCATGGAGGGCCAGTCAACTTCCCGCCCATTTTTCCATGAGTGGCTGCGGTCACTGGCTGATAGCAGGCGAATATCTCGCCCTATTTTATAGGCCACTGACGCATGTCAATGGTGAGCCGCTTAATTTTATAGTTATAGAATCTTGTCCTCTAGTTGTTGCTAGCAAAAGGGCTTGTGCGTTGCAACAGAACAAAAAAATATTATAATCTCCAGTGGCCATGATCACATTTTGCTCCATCACCGAGCACTGTCACTTTCAATTTCGTGAAATCATGAACATTTTTTAAACTCGTGAACGTATTTGAAATAGTGAACTATTTTCAAATGCATAAACACTTTTACAAATTTACTAATATTTTCTAATATCAAGAACATTTTTTGAAATTATGAACATTTTAAACTATTTACAAACATTTTTTTAAATATGAACATTTGTTTTGACAATTTTCTTGAGTCGGCGAACATTCTAGAATGGATGAACATTGTTTAGGAAAATTGTGGACAATTTTTTGATTTAACAAACATTTTTTTTTGATTTAGTGAACATTTGTTTAAATGCAAGAACATTTTTTGATTCAGCAAATACTTTATGAATGAATAAAATATTTTGTAAGTCTCGAACAATTTTTGAATTCTTACGATATTTTTCCATTCATAAACATTTTTTGAATTGGCGACATTTTGTTCAATTTTGTTAACATTTTTTAATACAAGTACTTTTAAAACTGATTGATTTCCCGAGCATCTATTTTCAAAATTTTGAACAACTTTTGAATAAGCAAAATTGTTTCTGTAAAATCACGAACATTTTTTAATCGACAAACATTTTATGATTTATTAAATATTTAATTTTAAAATCCCATATGTTTTAATTCGTGTGTTTCATGCTACAACTAAGCATATTGAGGTAGATTATCATTTTGTGATGCACACACAGACAGTAGCAAGCAAATAAGCTACTCAAAATTTGGCTTATTCCACAACAGGAGATCAAGTTGTGGATGTGTTTGCAAAGCCCTTGCCAGTAGGACAAGTTATATAATTACACCTAATTAATTCTTCCATCTTCTATTTGTACACTGTCTAAGTTGCTAATAAATTTGTTAGCCCTCTTTGAGAGCTACAGTTTGCCAAAAAAATCTATGTGGCTAAAATTTGAGCATTCTAATAAAAGGTAGGTAAGCATGCACTTGGGAACGCTTGCACGTGTATACATATATGCAGAGCTAAAAGAAACAAGCATGGTAACACCAACAAGACTAACATACGCACCAGATATATGAGGATGACTATGATGGAAGACAATGAAGAAGAAGAGGATGATGACAACTATCATATGTTCCCTGAATGCAGTGATACTGCAATTGGGAAGCTGAAGATCAAGAGATACCAGATGTGCCCGCTGATGATCTTCGCCGGGTCATTGTTGATGCACAGAGAGAATGCGAAAGTGAAAAGGAGAAGATGAAGTTCGATCGCATGTTAGAGGATCACAGAAAAATGGTTGTACCCAAATTGCAAAGATGGCAAAATAATGGAATTTCTGCAATGGAAGGCACAGAATGGTTTATGTGAAAAGCGATTTGAGAAGTTACTGAAAATAATGAAGAATAAGCTTCCAAAGGATAACGAATTGCCTGAGAGTATGTACGAAGCAAAGAAGATTCTCCGCCCTTTAGGATTAGAGGTGCAGAAGATACATGCATGCATGCCCTAATGACTGTTGGGGAACGTAGTAATTTCAAAAAAATTCCTACGCACACGCAAGATCATGGTGATGGCATAGCAACGAGAGGGGAGAGTATTCGTCCACGTACCCTCGTAGACCGTAAGAGGAAGCGTTAGCACAACGTGGTTGATGTAGTCGTACGTCTTCACGATCCGACCGATCCAAGCACCGAACGTACGGAGCCTCCGAGTTCAGCACACGTTCAGCTTGATGACGATCTTCGGCCCTCCGATCCAGCAAAGGCTCCGGAGATGAGTTCCGTCGGCACGATGGCGTGGTGACGATGATGATGTTCTACCGGTGCAGGGCTTCGCCTAAACTCCGCGACGATATGACCGAGGTGGAATATGGTGGAAGGGGGCACCGCACACGGCTAAGGAACGATCCGTAAATCAACTTGTGTGTCTATGGGGTGCCCCCTACCCCCGTATATAAAGGAGGGAGGGGGAGGCCGGCCGGCCCCTTTGGGCGCGCCAAGGGAGGAGGAATCCTCCTCCTAGTAGGAGTAGGATTCCTCCTTTCATACTCCTAC
>NC_041385.1:1933758-1991848 GCF_002162155.2 Triticum dicoccoides | reverse complement strand
TTCCAGTTTTCTCCGAAAACTCCCGGAACCTTTCTGGTGTCCGAATATAGTCGTCCAATATATCAATCTTTATGTCTCGACCATTCCGAGACTCCTCGTCATGTCCGTGATCACATCCGGGACTCTGCACAAACTTCGGTACATCAAAACTTATAAACTCATAATAAAACTGTCATCGAAACGTTAAGCGTGCGGACCCTACGGGTTCGAGAACTATGTAGACATGACCTAAAACCATTCTCGGTCAATAACCAATAGCGGGACCTAGATACCCATATTGGTTCCTACATATTCTACGAAGATCTTTATCGGTCAAACCGCATAACAACATACTTTGTTCCCTTGTCATCGGTATGTTACTTGCCCGACATTTGATCGTCGGTATCCAATACCTAGTTCAATCTCGTTACCGGCAAGTCTCTTTACTCGTTCCGTAATACGTCATCTCATAACTAACTCATTAGTTACATGCTTGCAAGGCTTAGGTGATGAGTATTACCGAGAGGGCCCAGAGATACCTCTCCGACAATCGGGGTGACAAATCCTAATCTTGAATTATGCCAACCCAACATGTACCTTCGGAAACACCTGTAGAGCACCTTTATAATCACCCAGTTACGTTGTGACATTTGGTAGCACACAAAGTGTTCTTCCGGTAAACGGGAGTTGCACAATCTCATAGTTGTAGGAACTTTGTATAAGTCATGAAGAAAGCAATAGCAGTATACTAAACGATCAAGTGCTAGGCTAACAGAATGGGTCATGTCAATCACATCATTCTCCTAATGATGTGATCCCATTAATCAAATGACAACACATGTCTATGGTCAGGAAACATAACCATCTTTGATTAATGAGCTAGTCAAGTAGAGGCATACTAGTGACTTTGTGTTTGTCTATGTATTCACACATGTATCATGTTTCCGGTTAATACAATTCTAGCATGAATAATAAACATTTATCATGATATGAGGAAATAAATAATAACTTTATTATTGCCTCTAGGGCATATTTCCTTCAGTCTCCCACTTGCACTAGAGTCAATAATCTAGATTACATAGTAATGATTCTAACACCCATGGAGTCTTGGTGCTGATCATGTTTTGCTCATGAGAGAGGCTTAGTCAACGGGTCTGCAACATTCAGATCCGTATGTATCTTGCAAATCTCTATGTCTCCCACTTGGACTTGGTCCCTAATGGAATTGAAGCGTCTCTTGATGTGCTTGGTCCTCTTGTGAAATCTGGATTCCTTTGCCAAGGCAATTGCACCAGTATTGTCACAGAAGATCTTCATTGGTCCCGATGCACTAGGTATGACACCTAGATCGGAAAATGAACTCCTTCATCCAGACTCCTTCATTTGCTGCTTCAGAAGCAGCTATGTACTCCGCTTCACATGTAGATCCCGCCACGACGCTTTGTTTAGAACTGCACCAACTTACAGCTCCACCGTTTAATAAAAATACGTATCCGGTTTGCGATTTAGAATCGTCCGGATTAGTGTCAAAGCTTGCATCGACGTAACCATTTACGACTAGCTCTTTGTCACCTCCATATACGAGAAACATATCCTTAGTCCTTTTCAGGTATTTCAGGATGTTCTTGACCGCTGTCCAGTGATCCACTCCTGGATTACTTTGGTACCTTCCTGCCAAACTTATTGCTAAGCATACGTCAGGTCTGGTACACAGCATTGCATACATGATAGAGCCTATGGCTGAAGCATAGGGAACATTTTTCATTTTCTCTCTATCTTCTGCTGTGGTCGGGCATTGAGTTTGACTCAACTTCACACCTTGTAGCATAGGCAAGAATCCTTTCTTTGCCTGATCCATTTTGAACTTTTTCAAAATTTTGTCAAGGTATGTGCTTTGTGAAAGTCCTATTAAGCGTCTTGATCTATCTCTATAGATCTTGATGCCCAATATGTAAGCAGCTTCACCGAGGTCTTTCATTGAAAAACTTTTATTCAAGTATCCCTTTATGCTATCCAGAAATTCTATATCATTTCCAATTAATAATATGTCATCAACATATAAAACTAGAAATGCTACAGAGCTCCCACTCACTTTCTTGTAAATACATGCTTCTCCAAAAGTCTGTGTAAAACCATATGCTTTGATTACACTATCAAAGCGTTTATTCCAACTCCGAGATGCTTGCACCAGTCCATAAATGGAACGTTGGAGCTTGCACACTTTGTCAGCACCTTTTGGATCAACAAAACCTTCCGGCTGCATCATATACAACTCTTCTTCTAGAAATCCATTCAAGAATGCAGTCTTGACATCCATTTGCCAAATTTCATAATCATGAAATGCAGCAATAGCCAACATGATTCGGACATACTTAAGCATCGCTACGGGTGAGAAAGTCTCATCGTAGTCAACCCCTTGAACTTGTCGAAAACCTTTCGCAACAAGTCGAGCTTTATAGACAGTAACATTACCATCAGCGTCAGTCTTCTTCTTAAAGATCCATTTATTCTCAATGGCTTGCCGATCATCGGGCAAGTCAACCAAAGTCCATACTTTGTTTTCATACATGGATCCCATCTCAGATTTCATGGCTTCTAGCCATTTTGCGGAATCTGGGCTCATCATCGCTTCCTCATAGTTCGTAGGTTCATCATGGTCAAGTAACATGACTTCCAGAATAGGATTACCGTACCACTCTGGTGCGGATCTTACTCTGGTAGACCTACGAGGTTCAGCAGAAACTTGATCTGAAGTTTCATGATCAATATCATTAGCTTCCTCACTAATTGGTGTAGTCGTCACAGGAACCGGTTCTCGTGATGAACTACCTTCCAATAAGGGAGTAGATACAGTTATCTCATCAAGTTCTACTTTCCTTCCACTCACTTCTTTCGAGAGAAACTCCTTCTCTAGAAAGGATCCATTCTTAGCAACGAATGTCTTGCCTTCGGATCTGTGATAGAAGGTGTACCCAACAGTCTCTTTTGGGTATCCTATGAAGACACATTTCTCCGATTTGGGTTCGAGCTTATCTGGTTGAAGTTTCTTCACATAAGCATCGCAGCCCCAAACTTTAAGAAACGACAACTTTGGTTTTGTTGCCAAACCACAGTTCATAAGGCGTCGTCTCAACGGATTTAGATGGTGCCCTATTTAAGGTGAATGCGGCCGTCTCTAAAGCATAACCCCAAAATGATAGCGGTATATCGGTAAGAGACATCATAGATCGCACCATATCAAGTAAAGTACGATTACGACGTTCGGACACACCATTTCGTTGTGGTGTTCCAGGTGGCGTGAGTTGAGAAACTATTCCGCATTGTTTCAAATGTAAACCAAACTCGTAACTCAAATATTCTCCTCCACGATCAGATCGTAGAAACTTTATTTTCTTGTTACGATGATTTTCTACTTCACTCTGAAATTCTTTGAACTTTTCAAATGTTTCAGACTTGTGCTTCATTAAGTAGATATACCCATATCTGCTCAAATCATCTGTGAAGGTGAGAAAATAACGATATCCGCCACGAGCCTCAATATTCATCGGACCACATACATCTGTATGTATGATTTCCAACAAATCTGTTGCTCTCTCCAT
Source organism: Triticum dicoccoides (assembly GCF_002162155.2). Taxonomy (NCBI): domain Eukaryota; kingdom Viridiplantae; phylum Streptophyta; class Magnoliopsida; order Poales; family Poaceae; genus Triticum; species Triticum dicoccoides. The sequence continues at coordinate 1,988,270 of NC_041385.1, read as the reverse complement.
AGTTCCGGAGAACGGTGTTTTAGTCATCTTGCCCATGAGGCACGGTTCGCAAGTACCAAGTGATTCATAATCAAGTGATTCCAGAAGTCCATCAGTATGGAGTTTCTTCATGCGTTTTACACCGATATGACCTAAACGGCAGTGCCACAAATAAGTTGCACTATCATTATCAACTCTGCATCTTTTGGCTTCAACATTATGAATATGTGTATCACTACTATCGAGATTCAATAAAAATAGACCACTCTTCAAGGGTGCATGACCATAAAAGATATTACTCATATAAATAGAACAACCATTATTCTCTGATTTAAATGAATAACCGTCTCGCATCAAACAAGATCCAGATATAATGTTCATGCTCAACGCAGGAACCAAATAACAATTATTCAGGTCTAAAACTAATCCCGAAGGTAGATGTAGAGGTAGCGTGCCGACCGCGATCACATCGACTTTGGAACCGTTTCCCACGCGCATCGTCACCTCGTCCTTGGCCAGTGCTCGCTTATTCTGTAGTCCCTGTTTCGAGTTGCAAATATTAGCAACAGAACCAGTATCAAATACCCAGGTGCTACTACAAGCTCTAGTTAGGTACACATAAATAACATGTATATCACATATACCTTTGCTCACTTTGCCATCCTTCTTATCCGCCAAATACTTGGGGCAGTTCCGCTTCCAGTGTCCAGTCTGCTTGCAGTAGAAGCACTCAGTTTCAGGCTTAGGTCCAGACTTGGGTTTCTTCTCTTGAGCAGCAACTTGCTTGCCGTTCTTCTTGAAGTTCCCCTTCTTCTTCCCTTTGCCCTTCTTCTTGAAACTAGTGGTCTTGTTGACCATCAACACTTGATGCTCCTTCTTGATTTCTACCTCCGCGGCTTTCAGCATCGCGAAGAGCTCGGGAATAGTCTTGTTCATCCCTTGCATATTATAGTTCATCACGAAGCTCTTGTAGCTTGGTGGCAGTGATTGGAGAATTCTGTCAATGACACTATCATCAGGAAGATTAACTCCCAGTTGAATCAAGTGATTATTATACCCAGATATTCTGAGTATGTGTTCACTGACAGAACTATTCTCCTCCATCTTGCAGCTATAGAACTTATTGGAGACTTCATATCTCTCAATCCGGGCATTTGCTTGAAATATTAACTTCAACTCCTGGAACATCTCATATGCTCCATGACGTTCAAAACGTCGTTGAAGACCCGGTTCCAAGCCGTAAAGCATGGCACACTGAACTATAGAGTAGTCATCAGCTTTGCTCTGTCAGACGTTCTTAACGTCGTCAGTTGCATCAGCAGCAGGCCTGGCACCCAGCGGTGCTTCCAGGATGTAAATCTTCTGTGCATCAATGAGGATAATCCTCAGGTTACGAACCCAGTCCGTGTAACTGCTACCATCATCTTTCAACTTTGCTTTCTCAAGGAACGCATTAAAATTCAACGGAACAACAGCATGAGCCATCTATCTACAAACAAACATAGACAAGCAAGATACTATCAGGTACTAAGTTCATGATAAATTTAAGTTCAATTAATCATATTACTTAAGAACTCCCGCTTAGACAGACATCTCTCTAGTCATCTAAGTGATCACGTGATCCAAATCAACTAAACCATAACCGATCATCACGTGAGATGGAGTAGTTTTCAATGGTGAACATCACTATGTTGATCATATCTACTATATGATTCACGCTCGACCTTTCGGTCTCTGTGTTCCGAGGCCATATCTGTATATGCTAGGCTCATCAAGTTTAACCTGAGTATTCTGCGTGTGCAAAACTGGCTTGCACCCGTTGTAGATGGACGTAGAGCTTATCACACGCGATCATCACGTGGTGTCTCGGCACGACGAACTTTGGCAACGGTGCATACTCAGGGAGAACACTTCTTGATAATTTTAGTGAGAGATCATCTTAAAATGCTACCGTCAATCAAAGCAAGATAAGATGCATAAAGAATAAACATCACATGCAATCAATATAAGTGATATGATATGGCCATCATCATCTTGTGCTTGTGATCTCTATCTTCGAAGCACCGTCATGATCACCATCGTCACTGGCGCGACACCTTGATCTCCATCGTAGCATCGTTGTCGTTACGCCATCTATTGCTTCTACGACTATCGCTACCGCTTAGTGATAAAGTAAAGCAATTACAGGGCGTTTGCATTTCATACAATAAAGCGACAACCATATGGCTCCTGCCAGTTGCCGATAACTTCGGTTACAAAACATGATCATCTCATACAATAAAATATAGCATCACGTCTTGACCATATCACATCACAACATGCCCTGCAAAAACAAGTTAGACGTCCTCTACTTTGTTGTTGCAAATTTTACGTGGCTGCTACGGGCTTAGCAAGAACCGTTCTCACCTACGCATCAAAACCACAACGATAGTTTGTCAAATAGACTCCGTTTTAACCTTCGCAAGGACCGGGTGTAGCCACACTCGGTTCAACTAAAGTGAGAGAGACAGACACCCGCCAGCCACCTTTAAGCACGAGTGCTCGTAACGGTGAAACCAGTCTCGCGTAAGCGTACGCGTAATGTCGGTCCGGGCCGCTTCATCTCACAATACCGCTGAACCAAAGTATGACATGCTGGTAGGCAGTATGACTTATATCGTCCACAACTCACTTGTGTTCTACTCGTGCATATAACATCAACGCATAAAACCTAGGCTCGGATGCCACTGTTGGGGAACGTAGTAAATTCAAAAAATTTCCTACGCACACGCAAGATCATGGTGATGGCATAGCAACGAGAGGGGAGAGTGTTCGTCCACATACCCTCATAGACCGTAAGCGGAAGCATTAGCACAATGCGGTTGATGTAGTCGTACGTCTTCACGATCCGACCGATCCAAGCACCGAACGTACGGAGCCTCCGAGTTCAGCACACGTTCAGCTCGATGACTATCTCCGGCCCTCCGATCCAGCGAAGGCTCTGGAGATGAGTTCCGTCAGCACGACGGCGTGGTGACGATGATGATGTTCTACCGGCGCAGGGCTTCGCCTAAACTCCGCGACGATATGACCGAGGTGGAATATGGTGGAAGGGGGCACCGCACACGGCTAAGGAACGATCCGTAGATCAACTTGTGTGTCTATGGGGTGCCCCCTGCCCCCGTATATAAAGGAGGGAGGGAGGAGGCCGGCCGGCCCCTTTGGGCGCACCAAGGGAGGAGGAATCCTCCTCCTAGTAGGAGTAGGAGAGTAGGATTCCTCCTTTCCTACTCCTACTAGGAGGGGGAAGGAAGGGGGAGAGGGGGAAAGGAAAGGGGGGCGCCGCCCCCCCCCCCCCATCCTAGTCCAATTCGGACCAGAGGGAGAGGGGGCGCGCGGCCCACCCTGGCCGCCCCTCTCTCTTCCCACCTAGGCCCATGTGGCCCATTAACTCTCCCGGGGGGTTCCGGTAACCCCCCCGGCACTCTGGTTTTCTCCGAAAACTCCCGGAACCTTTCCGGTGTCCGAATATAGCCGTCCAATATATCAATCTTTATGCCTCAACCATTCCGAGACTCCTCGTCATGTCCGTGTTCACATCCGGGACTCCGAACAAACTTTGGTACATCAAAACTTATAAACTCATAATAAAACTGTCATCGAAACGTTAAGCGTGCGGACCCTACGGGTTCGAGAACTATGTAGACATGACCTAAAACCATTCTCGGTCAATAACCAATAGCGGGACCTGGATGCCCATATTGGTTCCTACATATTCTACGAAGATCTTTATCGGTCAAACCGCATAACAACATACTTTGTTCCCTTGTCATCGGTATGTTACTTGCCCGAGATTTGATCGTCGGTATCCAATACCTAGTTCAATCTCGTTACCGGAAAGTCTCTTTACTGGTTCCGTAATACGTCATCTCATAACTAACTCATTAGTTACATGCTTGCAAGGCTTAGGTGATGAGTATTACCGAGAGGGCCCAGAGATACCTCTCCGACAATCGGGGTGACAAATCCTAATCTCGAATTATGCCAACCCAACATGTACCTTCAGAAACACCTGTAGAGCACCTTTATAATCACCCAGTTACGTTGTGACGTTTGGTAGCACACAAAGTGTTCTTCCGGTAAACGGGAGTTGCACAATCTCATAGTTGTAGGAACTTTGTATAAGTCATGAAGAAAGCAATAGCAGTATACTAAACGATCAAGTGCTAGGCTAACAGAATGGGTCATGTCAATCACATCATTCTCCTAATGATGTGATCCCATTAATCAAATGACAACACAATGTCTATGGTCAGGAAACATAACCATCTTTGATTAATGAGCTAGTCAAGTAGAGGCATACTAGTGACTTTGTGTTTGTATATGTATTCACACATGTATCATGTTTCCGGTTAATACAATTCTAGCATGAATAATAAACATTTATCATGATATGAGGAAATAAATAATAACTTTATTATTGCCACTAGGGCATATTTCCTTCAAAGACTGCATCCTCTACCGTGGTGAGGAGTACGGGAATTTAAATGCATGCTCGGTATGCGGTGCATTGCGGTATAAGATTAGACGAGACGACCCTGGTGATGTTGAGGGCAAGCGCCCCGGGAAGAGGGTTCCTGCCAAGGTGATGTGCTATGCTCCTATAATACCACAGTTGAAACATTTGTTCAGAAATAAAGAGCATGTCAAGTTGTTGCGATGGCACAAAGAAGACCGTAAGAAAGACGGGATGTTGAGAGTACCCGCTGATGGGTCGCAGTGGAGAAAAATCGAGAGAAAGTGGCCAGAGTTTGCAGATGACGCAGGTAACTTATGGTTTGGTATAAGTACATATGGCATGAATTCTTTTCGAGAGCAGAGCAGCAGTCATAGCACCTGGTCTGTGACTCTATGTATCTATAACCTTCCTCCTTGGTTGTGCATGAAGCGGAAGTTCATTATGATGCAAGTGCTCATCCAAGGCACTAAGCAATGGAGCAACAACATTGATGTGTACCTAAAGCCATTAGTTGAAGAAATTTTACAGTTGTGGGATATAAAAGGTGTACGTGAGCGGGATGAGCACAAATAGTAGGAATTTTACCTACGAGCATTGCTTTTTGTAACCATCAATGATCGGCCTGCTCTTAGTAACCTTTTATGACAGACAAACAAGGGATACAATGCATGCACGCACCGTTTAGATGAGACTGAAAGTATGTATTTGGACAAATGTAAGAAGAATGTACCTGGGACATCGTCGATTTCTTTCGAGCAGGCATCCCTTAAGAAAGAAAGGCAAGCATTTCAAAGGTGAGGCGGATCACCGGAAGAAGCTTGTATCCCGTACCGGTGATGATACTTGATATGGTCAAGGATTTAAAAGTAATCTTTGGAAAGGGTCCTGTCGGACAATCTGTTCCGGATGACGCTGACGGACACACTCCCATGTGGAAGAAGAAATCTATATTTTGGGAGCTACCCTATTGGAAAGTCCTAGAGGTCCGCTCTGCAATCGAGGTGATGCACGTGACAAAGAATCTTTGCGTGAACATGCTAGGCTTCTTGGGCATGTATGGGAAGACAAAAGATACACCAGAGACACGGGAGGACCAGCAATGTATGAACGAAAAAGACGGCATGCATCCAAAGCAGTATCAAGGTCCTGCGAGCTACGCTCTTACCAAAGGAGAGAAGAATATATTTTTTGAATGCCTGCTGGGTATCAAGGTCCCGTTTGGCTTCTCGTCGAATATAAAGGGAATAATAAATATAGGAGAGAAAGAATTCCAAAACCTAAAGTCTCATGACTGCCACATGATTATGACGCAATTGCTAATGGTTGCGTTGTGGGGAGTTCTACTAGAAAATGTTCGATTAGCCATTGTGAAGTTATGTGCATTCCTCAATGCAATTTCTCATAAGGTAATTGATCCAGAAATCCTACCAAGGTTACAGAATAATTGGTCCAATGTCATGTCAGTTTCGAGTTGGTATTCTCACCAAACTTCTTCAATATTATGACGCACGTCCTTGTTTACCTAGTCGAAGAGGTTGCCATTATGGATCTTGTATTTCTACACAATATGTTCCCCTATGAGAGGTTAATGGGAGTCTTAAAGAAATATGTTCATTAGTGTGCTAGGACAAAAGTAAGCATCTCCAAGGGCCATGAAACAAAGGAGGTTTTTGAGTTTTGTGTTGACTTTATTCCTGAGATTAACCCGATTGGTGTTCCTCAATTGTGGCATGAGAGGAGACTTAGTGGAAAAGGCATGCTAGGACCGAAAGCAATAATATGTAGGGACGGGCATTCTCACTCAAGCACACTACATAGTTCTACAAAATTCTACCTTGATGGCCCCGTATATCAATGAACACAAGAATATTGTACGCTCCCAACACCCAGGGCAGTCTAACGACTGGATTAGACGTATACACATGCCGACTTTCGGCGATTGGTTGCAAACACATCTCATGAATAACACTATTGTTGGAGATGAGATGTAATTGCTGGCCAAGACACCATCTTCGACTGTATTGACTTTTCAATGGTACGAGATAAATGGGAATACATTTTACTTGATCGCCCAAGATAAAAAGAGCACCAACCAAAATAGTGGTGTCCGCTTTGATGCAGCAAACATCAATAGAGAAAAGACACATATTATGGTTATATAGAGGAGATATGGTGAGGTTCCTTTGTTTCGGTGCAAATGGGTCAACCAGAACGCCTGCAGCAGGTCCCCGTCAAAGCTTCATGGAGGGGCCAGTTAACTTCCCGCCCATTTTTCCACGAGTGGCCGCGGTCACTGGCTGATAGCAGGCGAATATCTCGCCCTATTTTATAGGCCACTAACGCATGTCAATGGTGAGCCGCTTAATTTTATAGTTATAGAATCTTGTCCTCTAGTTGTTGCTAGCAAAAGGGCTTGTGCGTTGCGACAGAACAAAAATATATTATAATCTCCAGCGGCCATGATCTCATTTTGCTGCATCACCGAGATACACTGTCACTCTCAATTTCGTGAAATCATGAACATATTATTAAACTCGTGAACATATTTGAAATAGTGAACAATTTTCAAATTCATAAACACTTTTACAAATTTACTAATATTTTCTAATATCAAGAACATTTTTTGAAATTATGAACATTTTATACTATTTGCAAACATTTTTTTTAATATGAACATTTGTTTTGACAATTTTCTTGAGTCGGTGAACATTCTAGAATGGATGAACATTGTTTAGGAAAATTGTGGACAATTTTTTGATTTAACAAACATTTTTTTGATTTAGTGAACATTTTTTTAAATGCAAGAACATTTTTTGAATCAGCGAATATTTTATGAATGAATAAAATATTTTGTAAGTCACGAACAATTTTTGAATTCTTACGATATTTTTCCATTCATAAACATTTTTTGAATTGGCGATATTTTGTTCAATTTCGTTAACATTTTTTAATACAAATACTTTAATAACTGATTGATTTCCCGAGCATCTGTTTTTACAATTTTTAACAACTTTTGAATAAGCAAAATTGTTTCTGTAAAATCATGAACATTTTTTAATCGACAAACATTTCATGATTTATTAAATATTTAATTTAAAAATTCCGTCTGTTTTAATTCGTGTGTTTCATGCTACAACTAAGCATATTGAGGTAGATTATCATTTTGTGATGCACACACAGACAGTAGCAGCAAATAAGCTACTCAAAATTCGATAATTCATCCTGGAGCCCGGGCTCAGCTGCTCCCGGTCAGCAAAAAATTCAAAATAAATACTAAAAAAATTCAAAAAATTTCAAAAAAATTTGTGTGGTAGATAATTAGATGCATGAGGCCCTCTGCAAAAATCAACTCGTTTGGACATTTGAGTAGGTCTCGGCAAAAAAGACAAATCGGGTCAAAACAGTTGATGAACAGTAAACTTTTTTAGAGACCCCGGTTTTGTCTTTTTTGCACAGACTTGCTCAAATGTCCAAAGAAGTTGATTTTTACAGCGAACCTCACGCATCTAATTATCTATCACACAAAAAAATTAAAAAATTTTGAATTATTTTTATATTTGTTTTGATTTTTTTCGTGAGCAAGGGTGCAGATTCGCCGCACTCCTCAAAATTTGGCTTATTCCACAACAGGAGATCAAGTTGTGGATGTGTTTGCAAAGCCCTTGACAGTAGAACAAGTTATATAATTACACCTAATTAATTCTTCCATCTTCTGTCTGTACACTGTCTAAGTTGCTAATAAATTTGTTAGCCCTCTTTGAGGGCTACAGTTTGCCAAAAAAATCTGTGTGGCTAAACTTTGAGCATTCTAATAAAAGGTAGGTAAGCATGCACTTGGGAACGCTTGCACGCGTATACATATATACAGAGCTAAAAGAAACATGCATGGTAACACCAACAAGACTAACATACGCGCCAGATATATGAGGATAACACCAACAAGACTTTGAACGCTTGCCAAGTGAGGATGACACATGCATATATGACTCAGAGCACGCCATGCATGGATGAACTGGCATAGCACGAAGGAAAACAGCCAAGTGGTTCATCGCAACATATGCGTGCATACGGAGTAGACTGACATGTGACTTTGCAGCCCCGGGGCCAGGCGCGGCCCCACATCCAGCCGTGCACCGCCTAATGCATAGGTGACACACATGTAATGTGCAGCGCCCGGCCCTTAGGCGCTGCATTGTCCGTGTGTCACTTAGACTGCCCCCACCCCCACCCACACCCTAAGCTAAGCCCCTCTCCGCCCTCTCAAATCCTTCTGAAATATTGCAAATCCGGAGTATTTGTCCGTGGATTTCAAAACCAACCCCTTCCTTAAGGTAATCTTCCCCGATCCCCTCGTTTTCATCCATAGGAATTGTCACATTTGCTCAAATCTTCGTAGTTTGGGAAACCTAGTTTTGGCTTGGATTTGGAAATTTGTGTTGAAACATGTTATGTTTCTTTGCCAATTTTCTAGGGTTAGGCTTCCTACTATGCTATGGTAAGGGTTATGTGTGTTGTTATGTTGGGGTTTGATAACCCGCAAATATAGGGGATCGCAACAGTTTTCGAGGGTAGAGTATTCAATCCAAATTTATTGATTCGACACAAGGGGGGCCAAAGAATATTCTCAAGTATTAGCAGTTGAGTTGTCAATTCAACCACACCTGGATAATTTAGGGTGTGTTTGGTTGTTGTGACCAGATAGAACGTCATGGGTCCGACCCGTTCCCGCAGCTCATTCCCGCGTATGGTTAGTCGAACGAATTAGAACCCACCCGTCCCAGGGAATGGAATATTCACTCATTATCCGGAACCGAGGCATACCTTGAAATCGACCGGACGACAGGGAACGAGCCCTCGTTCCCCTCGGCCCACGCCCGTACCCTATCCTCTCGCAACTACTCGCACTAGCACCGCCACCCTCCTGCATCTCCCTCTCTCTCGATCTGCCTTCTCCATCCCTCCCCGGCGCTGGCTTCACATTCCTCCCGTCGTCTCCTCCGTGATGGCGCGCATCTGCAGCTTGGCGGCGACCTAGCAGCAGCGAGCCAGCGACAAAGCAGCGGGGCGGTTACCACTCAGGGGGCGGCGGCCAGAGAGCAGGGAGCGACCGGAGGAGCTGCGGCAAGGTCTGGATCGGCGGCGGCCATGTACGCTCCTGTTTGGGCAGATTTTATTTCTTGTACGCTCCTCAATTTGTTTCATATATATATGTGCTTCTGTGTACTACCCAGATCCATGGTTACCCAATTTTTACTTCAATATGTGCTGCTGTGTACAACCTAGATCCATGGTTACAAGTCATTGCTAGCCATATTTTTGATAGTATGCATCATTTGTACATGGTCACGAAGACCACGTTCATGTGAAATCTGGTGGAATCCGCTGTTTTTGTTGCACTAGTCGCAACGTCAGTCATTGTTCGGCTAGAATAAGGAAGGGAAGACCTCATTCATGTGAAATCTGGTGGGTTCAAACTTGTGACTGAAACTCTTGGGAAATTTGAAAGAATTTGATGGCTGAAGCTTGTGGCTGAATCTGACGGGATGTAGTCTCCAATTTGAAAGAATTTGATGAAGAGCTCATGTATGATTTGTATGTGAACTCATGTATGGCTGATTGCTTTTGGATGATTTGTATGTGAACTCATGTATGGCTGATTGCTTTTGGATGTGATGGATTAACTTGCTACCTTCTGTTAAGTTTGTGTCTGGTTTATGTCATACATGTGTGATTTTTGTCAATATGTATGTTGTCGTGCTGTTTTTCTTCAAAATACAAATGAAATGCTGCCAAAATTTTGAATTTTACGTGGTTCCATTCCATTCCGTTCCACTTGGTTCCTCAACCAAACACACCCTTAGTATCTGCAACAAAGTATTTAGTAGCAAAGCAGTGTGGAAGTAACGGTAACAGTAGCAAAAGTAAGAGTAGCAGTTTTGTAGTAATTGTAACAGTGGCAACGGTAAAGTAACTAAGCAAAGAACAATATGTGAAAAGCTCGTAGGCATTGGATAGGTGATGGATAATTATATCGGATGCGATTCCTCATGTAATAGTTATAACATAGGGTGACACAGAACTAGCTCCAGTTCATCAATGTACTGTAGGCATGTATTCCGAATATATTCATACGTGCTTATGGAAAAGAACTTGCATGACATCTTTTGTCCTACCCTCCCGTGGCAGCGGGGTCCAAATGGAAACTAAGAGATATTAAGGCTTCCTTTTAATAGAGGACAGAACCAAAGCATTAATAGCTAGTGAATAAATGAACTCCTCAAACTACGGTCATCACCGCTAAGTATCCCGATTATTGTCACATCGGGGTTAACGGATCATAACACATAATAGGTGACTATAGACTTGCAAGATAGGATCAAGAACTCACATATATTCATGAAAACATAATAGGTTCAGATCTGAAATTATGGCACTCGGGCCCTAGTGACAAGCATTAAGCATAGCAAAGTCATAACAACATCAATCTCAAAACATAGTGGATACTAGGGATCAAACCCTGATAAAACTAACTTAATTACATGGTAAATCCCATCCAACCCATCATCGTCCAGCAAGCCTACGATGGAATTACTCATGCACGGCGGTGAGCATCATGAAATTGGTGATGGAGGATGGTTGATGATGACGACGGCGATGGATTCCCCTCTCCGGAGCCCCGAACAGACTCCAAATTAGCCCTCCCGAGAGGTTTTAGGGCTTGGCGGCGGCTCTGTATCGTAAAACGCGATGAATCCTTCTTCACTTATGTTTTTATCTACGAAAGCAAATATATGGAGTTGGAGTTGAGGTCGGTGGACGTCTAGGGGGCCCACGAGGCAGGGGCGCGCCCTAGGGGAGGGGCGCGCCCCCACCTTCGTGACCAGGGTGTGGTCTCCTTACGTTATTTCTTTCGCCAGTATTTTTCTGAAAAGTGTCTCCGTGGATTTGCAGGTCATTCTGAAAACTTTTATTTTTGCACAAAATAACACCATGGCAGTTCTATTGAAAACAATGTTAGTCAGGGTTAGTCCCATTCAAATCATGTAAGTTAGAGTCCAAAATAAGGGCAAAAGTGTTTGGAAAAGTAGATACGACGGAGACGTATCAACTCCCCCAAGCTTAAACCTTTGCTTGTCCTCAAGCAATTCAGTTGATAAACTGAAATTGATAAAGAAAAACTTTTACAAACTCTGTTTGCTCTTGTTGTTGTAAATATGTAAAGCTAGCATTCAAGTTTTCAGCAAAGATTATAAATAACCACATTCACAATAACACTCAGGTCTCATGTTTACTCATATAAATGGCATAATCAACTAGCGAGCAATAATAATAAAACTCGGATGACAACACTTTCTCAAAACAATCATAATATGATATAACAAGATGGTATTTTGCTAGCCCTTTCTGAGACCGCAAAACATAAATGCAGAGCACCTTTAAAGATCAAGGACTGACTAAACATTGTAATTCATGGTAAAAGAGATCCAGTCATAGTCATACCCAATATAAACTAATAGTAATGCATGCAAATGACAGCAGTGCTCTCCAGCGGGTGCTTTTTAATAAGAGGGTGATGACTCAACATACAAGTAAATAGATAGGCCCTTCGCAGAGGGAAGCATGGATTTGTAGAGGTGCCAGAGCTCAATTTTGAAAGCAGAGATAATAGTATTTTGAGCGGTATACTTTTACTGTCAACATAACAACTATGAGATCTCGATATCTTCCATGCTACACACATTATAGGCGGTTCCCAAACAGAATGGTAAAGTTTTATACTCCCCCTCCACCAACAAGCATCAATCCATGGCTTGCCCGAAACAACGAGTGCCTCCAACAAACAACAATCCTGGGGGAGTTTTATTTAATTATTTTGATTTGATTTGAGCATGGGACTGGGCATCCTGGTGACCAGCCATTTTCTCGTGAATGAGGAGCGGAGTCCACTCCTCTTGAGAATAACCCGCCTAGCATGGAAGATATAGACAGCCCTAGTTGATACATGAGTTGTTCGAGCATACATAACAGAATATCATTTGAAGGTTTGGAGTTTAGCACATACAAATTTACTTGGAACGGCAAGTAGATACCGCATATAGGAAGGTATGGTGGACTCATATGGAATAACTTTGGAATTTATGGAGTTTGGAAGGACAAGCAGTATTCCCACTTAGTACAAGTGAAGGCTAGCAAAAGACTGGGGAGCGACCAACTAAGAGAGCGACAACAGTCATGAACATGCATTAAAATTAATAGACACTGAGTGCAAGCATGAGTAGGATATAATCCACCATGAACATAAATATCGTGAAGGCTATGTTGATTTTGTCTCAACTGCATGCGTGAACATGTGCCAAGTCGAGTCACTCAATTCATTCAAAGGAGGATACCACCCTATTATACCACATCACAACCATTTTAATAGCATGTTGGCACGCAAGGTAAACCATTATAACTCATAGTTAATTAAGCATGGCATAAGCAACTACAATCTCCAATTGTCATTGCAAACATGTTTATTCATAATAGGCTGAATCAGGAACGATTAGCTAATCATATTTACAAAAACAAGAGAGGTCGAGCTCATACCAGCTTCTCTCATCCCAATCATTTCATCATATATCATCATTATTGCCTTTTACTTGCACGACCGAACGATGTGGATAATAATAATAGTGCACGTGCATTGGACTAAGCTGGAATCTGCAAGCATTCATTTCAAGAGAGAAAACAAAGTAATATGGGCTCTTGGTTAAAGTAAATCAATTATGCATATGAGAGCCACATAGACATTTTCATTTTGGTCTTCTCCTCTCGACCCCCAAAGGAAAAGAAAAGAAATAAAACTATTTACACGGGAAAGCTCCCAACAAGCAAAAGAAGAACAAGAAATCTTTTTGAGTTTTTATTTTAATTATTACTACTACAGGCATGGAAATTAAACTAACTATTTTTTTTGGTTTTTCTTAAGGTTTATCAAACACACAAGAAGAAAGCAGGAAAAAGAAATTAAACTAGCATGGATAGTACAATGAAAGATTATGAGCACCGACACTAGAATGAGTGTGTGGACATGAATGTAAAGTAGGTGAGAAATACGTACTCCCCCAAGCTTAGGCTTTTGGCCTAAGTTGGTCTATGTCCATGGGTAGCCTGGTTGATATCCGTAGTTGTAACTGGGGTCGTACTGAGATGCAGCAGCCATTGCCTCCTGAGCTGCAGCCTGGCGGCGGGCTGCCTCCGCTCTTCTCTCGTACTCGTTTGCCTCCTCCCTAGTGACAACATATCTTCTTTTTGCCTGATAATCAAAAAGGGTAGGAGCAGGGAGAGTAATATGGACAACACGCTGTCTGTCAAAGATTAGTCGATATTGGAGGAATTGTTCATTCCTCTCAAGAAAATGATGACTAACCATGGCATTATAATTTAAACAAGCGGGAAGCAACTCTGTATCATTTTCATGTATAGGTATATCAAGATATTTAGCCAAACAGGTTGCATAAATTCCTCCAAACAAGTCTCCAGCTAAACTATTATGATGCAACCTACGTGCAACAATTGCCCCAAATTATATTGTTTATCACCTAATATAGCACTCTTGAGAACACAAAGATCAGGAACACACATGTGACATGCTTCATCTTTACCATTAATGCATCTACCAATGAAGAGACAAAAATAATGTATAGCAGGAAAATGAATGCTCCCTATGGTAGCTTGTGCTATTTCTCTAGATTCTCCCACAGTGATACTCGCAAGAAAGTCTTTATATTCAGATTTACTGGGTTCATTAACACTTCCCCACTGCGGGAGTTTGCAAGCAGTAGTAAAATCTTCTAGGTCCATGGTATACGATTTATCATAGATATCAAACAGGACACTTTGAGAATTGCGCGAGGATGTAAATTTAAACCTTCTCACAAATGAATCAGTTAAGTATTGGTATTGAGGGCACTTATCTTGCATGAATTCCTCAAAGTTAGTATTACGCACGTATGCATCAAATTCATCCTTGATGCCTGCTTTGATCATAAAATCCTCAGACGGCCACTCACAAGGCCGCACGTCAGCTTCCCTTGGTGGTTTGTCATCCTGCTCACGTATCGCGAGCCGGGGTCCTTTCTTCCTTGAAGAACCACCTTGGTACATCTTCCTGAACATATTTCTTCCTCTAAAAAATTTCTGAAATATTTAGTGACTCAAAATGAAAGTGAAACAAACTCAATATAATTGATAGCAACTACTCCCACAAGTGCCTACAGCCTCTATCATGCGTTAGAATTACTTGGGACCTCATAAATTTAACATGCAAGCTCAAGAACATGGTCACCTAAGCAGCAAGAATTTGCAATGAATAAAGCACTAGAACAAAAACTAATTGGATCATTGGAGGAGTCACATACCAAAGAACAATCCTCCAAAGCAGTTTTGTGAATGGAGCTTTGAGCAAGGAGATCGAAAATGGCAGCAAAACAAGCTAGGACTCATGCTTGATCTAGGTAATGATTTTTTTGGGAGGAAGATGGAGTGTGTGGGTGCAGGAATAAGTGGAGGGGAGCCACCATGGGCCCACGAGGCAGGGGGCGCGCCCTGGACCCTCGTGGCCAGGTGCTTCCTCCCCCTGTTGTGTTCTCAGTGCCAAATATTCTCAAATAATCCAGAAAAAATCATATTAAATTGGCATGGCATTTGGAGAACTTTTATTTTTGGGATATTTTTTATTGCATGGCTAATTCAGAAAACAGGCAAAATATACTATTTCTACTTTATTATTCTAAGTAACAGAAAGTAAAGAGAGGGTACAGAAGGTTGTGCCTTCTAACTTCATCCATCTCATGCTCATCAAAAGAATCCACTAACAAGGTTGATCAAGTCTTGTTAACAAACTCATTCCGAATCACATGAAACCGGAGAATTTCGAAGTGACACTAGGTTACCTCAACGGGGATATGAACATCCCCAAGAATAAGAATATCATACTTTTTCTTTACAGTAGGAAGAGGAAATTCAAAACCTCCAAATATAATTGATGAAATTTTCCCAATAGAATTTATGTTGTGAACTTGAGCTTGTTTCCTCGGAAAGTGTACCGTATGCTCATTACCATTAATATGAAAGGTGACATTGCCTTTGTTGCAATCAATAACAACAACTGCAGTATTTAAGAAGGGTCTACCAAGGATAATCTACATACTGTCGTCCTCAGGGATATCGAGAATGACAAAGTCTGTTAAGATAGTAACATTCGCAACAACAATAGGCACGTCCTCACAAATGCCGACAGGTATAGCAGTTGATTTATCAGCCATTTGCAAGGATATCTCAGTAGGTGTCAACTTACTTTATTCAAGTCTACGGTATAAGGAAAGAGGCATAACACTGACACCGGCTCCTAAATCACATAAGGCAGTTTTAACATAATTTCTTTTGATGGAGCATGGTATAGTGGGTACTCTAGGATCACCAAGTTTCTTAGGTATTCCACCCTTAAAGGTATAGTTGGCAAGCATGGTGGAGATTTCAGCTTCAGGTATTTTTCTTTTATTTGTAATGATATCTTTCATGTATTTAGCATAAGGGTTTGTTTTAAGCATATCAGTTAAGCGCATGCGTAAGAAAATAGGTCTAATCATTTCAGCAAAGCGCTCAAAGTCTTCATCATCCTTTTTCTTGGATGGTTTAGGAGGAAAAGGCATGGGTTTCTGAACCCATGGTTCTCTTTCCCTACCATGCTTCCTAGCAACAAAGTATCTCTTATCATAACGTTGATTTCTTGATTGTGGGTTATCAAGATCAACAGCAGGTTCAATTTCTATATCGTTGTTATTGCTAGGTTGTGCATCTACATGAACATCATTATTAGCATTATCATTAGGTTCATGTTCATCTCCGGATTGTGTTTCAGCATCAGAGGTAGAAGTATCATTAGGATTCTCAGATGTTTCTGCAGTAGGTTCACTAGAAGCATGCAAAGTCCTATCATTTTTCTTTTTCTTCTTTTTAGAAGAACTAGGAGCATCTAGGTTATTTTTTTGAGAATCTTGTTCAATTCTCTTAGGGTGGCCTTCAGGATACAAAGGTTCCTGAGTCATTTTACCAGTTCTAGTAGCCACTCTAACAGCAAAATCATGTTTATTATTTAATTCATCAAGCAATTCATTCTGAGCCTTAAGTACTTGTTCGGCTTGAGTGGTGACCATAGAGACATGTTTACTAGTGAGTTTAAGTTCACCCTTTACTCTAGACATATAATCACTCAAGTGTCCAATCATATAAGCATTATTTTTCAATTGTCTACTAACATAATCATTGAAATTTGATTGTTTATCCATAAAATCATCAAATTCATCTAAGCATTGGCTAGCAAACTTAGTAGACGGGATTTCAACTTTATCATATCTATAAAGAGAGTTTACCTTCACTACCTGTGTCGGGTTATCAAGACCTTGTATTTCTTTAGGTGGTATATTGAGGCCATGAGTTTCTTCGACAGGAGGTAAATTTTTAACATCTTCAGCTTTAATATCTTTCTCTTTCGTAGATTTCTTTGCCTCTTGCATATCTTCAGGACTGAGAAACATAACACCTCTTTTCTTCGGAGTTGGCTGAGGAGTTAGTTCAGGAGGTGCCCAATTATTTTCATTGTCCAACATATTATTTAATAGCAATTCAGCTTGGTCGACTGTCCTGTCCCTCAAAACACAACCAGCACAACTATCCAAGTGGTCCTTGGAAGCATTGGTTAGTCCATTATAGAAGATATCAAGTATTTCATTTTTCTTAAGAGGATGATCAGGCAAAGCATTAAGTAATCGGAGAAGCCTCCTCCAAGCTTGTGGGAGACTCTCTTCTTCAATTTGCACAAAATTGTATATTTCCCTTAAGGTAGCTTATTTCTTATGAGCAGGGAAATATTTAGCAGAGAAGTAGTAAATCATATCCTGGGGACTACGCACACAACCAGGATCAAGAGAATTAAACCATGTCTTAGCATCACCCTTTAATGAGAAAAGAAATATTTTAAGGATATAGTAATAGCGAGATTTCTCATCATTAGTAAACAGGGTGGCTATATCATTTAACTTAGTAAGATGTGCCACTACAGTTTCAGATTCAGTGCCATAGAAAGGATCAGATTCAACTAAAGTAATAATCTCGGGGTCAACAGAGAATTCATAATCCTTATCGGTAACAAAGATAGGTGAAGTAGCAAAAGCAGGGTCATGTTTCATTCTAGCATTCAAAGTCTTTTGTTTCAGCTTAGCTAATAATTTCTTAAGATCCGATCTATCATTGCAAGCAAGAAAATCTCTAGCAGTTTCTTCATCCATAACATAACCCTCAGGAACAACAGGCAATTCATATTTAGGGGGAGAACCTTCATCATCACTATCATCAATATTATCAGCTTCAATAATTTCATTCTCCCTAGCCCTAGCAAGTTGTTCATCAAGAAATTCACCAAGTGGCACAGTAGTATCAAGCATAGAAGTAGTTTCATCACAAGTATCATGCATAGCAGAAGTGGCATCATCAATAACATGCGACATATCAGAATTAATAGCAGAAGCAGGTTTAGGTGTCGCAAGTTTACTCATAACGGAAGGAGAATCAAGTGCAGAGCTAGCTGGCAGTTCCTTACCTCCCCTCATAGTTGAGGGATAAATCTTAGTTCTTTGATCTTTCAAGTTCTTCATAGTGATTAGCAGATATAAACCCCAAGTGACTCAAAGAATAAAGTTATGCTCCCCGGCAATGGTGCTAGAAAATAGTCTTGATAACCCCCAAGTATAGGGGATCGCAACAGTTTTCGAGGGTAGAGTATTCATCCCAAATTTATTGATTCGACATAAGGGGAGCCAAAGAATATTCTCAAGTATTAGCAGTTGAGTTTTCAATTCAACCACACCTGGATAATTTAGTATCTGCAGCAAAGTATTCAGTAGCAAAACGGTATGGAAGTAACGGTAACAGTAGCAAAAGTAAGAGTAGCAGTTTTGTAGTAATTGTAACAGTGGCAACGGTAAAGTAACTAAGCAAAGAACAATATGTGAAAAGCTCATAGGCATTGGATAGGTGATGGATAATTATGTCGGATGCGATTCCTCATGTAATAGTTATAACATAGGGTGACACAGAACTAGCTCTAGTTCATCAATGTAATGTAGGTTTGTATTCCGAATATAGTCATACGTGCTTATAGAAAAGAACTTGCATTACATCTTTTGTCCTACCCTCCCGTGGCAGTGGGGTCCTAATGGAAACTAAGGGATATTAAGGCCTCCTTTTAATAGAGAACCGGACCAAAGCATTAACACTTAGTGAATACATGAACTCCTCAAACTACGGTCATCACCGGTAAGTATCTCGATTATTGTCTCTTCGGGGTTAATGGATCATAACACATAATAGGTGACTATAGACTTGCAAGATAGGATCAAGAACTCACATATATTCATGAAAACATAATAGGTTCAGATCTGAAATCATGGCACTCGGGCCCTAGTGACAAGCATTAAGCATAGCAAAGTCATAGCAACATCAATCTCAGAACATAGTGGATACTAGGGATCAAACCCTAACAAAACTAACTTAATTACATGGTAAATCTCATCCAACCCATCACCGTCCAGCAAGCCTACGATGAAATTACTCACGCACGGCGGTGAGCATCATGAAATTGGTGATGTAGGATGGTTGATGATGACGACGGCGACGGATTCCCCTCTCCGGAGCCCCGAACGGACTCCAGATCAGCCCTCCAAGAGGTTTTAGGGCTTGGCGGCGGCTCCGTATCGTAGAACGTGATGAATCCTTCTTCACTTTTTTTTCTCCGTGAAAGCAAATATATGGAGTTGGAGTTGAGGTCGGTGGACGTCCAGTGGGGCCACGAGGCAGGGGGCACACCCTAGGGGAGGGGGCGCCCCCCCCCCCACCCTCATGACTAGGGTGTGGGCCCCTGACGTTATTTCTTTCGCCAATATTTTTTACTAATTCTGAAAAGTGTCTCTGTGGATTTGCAGGTCATTCCGAGAACTTTTATTTCTGCAGAAAAATAACACCATGGCAGTTCTGCTGAAAACAGCGTCAGTCCGGGTTAGTTCCATTCAAATCATGCAAGTTAGAGTCCAAAATAAGGGCAAAAGTGTTTGGAAAAGTAGATACGACGGAGACATATCAGGGTTAGGGTTATCTTATGGTTAGGGTTGTGGTTATTGTTAAGTGGGGGTTAGGGTTATTGTTTCATATCTATGTTAGGGCTTATGAGTTTTGTGCAAATATTGGGTTAAGTACTCATTGGATATATTTGTGCTTTTCGATTATTTTAGGAATCAGAAGAACATGTGTTTATGTTCATCATTGGATAAAGAGGCCTTTTTGGAAAGGCAATGTTGGGCCGGACCTGGATGAGCTTGACCTGGTGTTTGAGAGTAGTCCTAGCTATGCGGATGTCTTGGAACAAGTGAGGAAGAATTTGAATTGGATGGACCCAAGTGACGTTGTTGAGTTGGAGGTAAGGCATAATGTTGGTTTTGGAATGCACATCCATTGGAAGACAATGCGTGTGAACTCCGAGCAACGTTGGGTTGCATACAAGGAGACGGTTGCCGAATCTCTAGACAAGGCTCTTGAGTTATTTGCCTCCAAGAAGGTTGAGTCTAGTTTGCATTTGGACTTGAACCGGAACCCCTCCCTGTTGGTTGCTATTACTCCCCCACCCATGAACCAAGATCAAATGAGTGAACCTCATTTGACGCAACAAGTTTGGCCAACATTGAGCTTGCTTTCAAACAACCAAAATGCAGCTTTTCAAGAGGAGAATGATGAGTACGAGGAGGATAACAACGAAGTTGATCTCCATGACAACAATGTGGGTGACCTCGACAAATATCATGTGCAAGAGACAATGGACCAATCCATCCCTTTTTCCCGTTCATATGCATTGGACTCGGATGATGATGGTCCCGATGAAGAAGTTGATGAGGAGGGGTTCACGCCGAAGGAGGCCGAAGCATGTAAGAAGGTATTCCGGCGGGATCACAAGACACCATTGTTCAAGGATCTTAGTCTCGCGGATGAAGTCGTTGTAGATGGTGGCAAATGTATATCTGTTGGAGGTAGGCCAAGTTCTCACCGTGATTTGGAAGACGGCAAGAACGGGATATATCCCGGTTGTGAGTTTGAATCCTTCTTGGAATTGAAGATGTGGCTCTACAACTACTCGGTTACGCATTATCGTCCACATAGAATGGCCAACTCGGACGTCAATGTGCGTTACACGGTTAAATGTGAAGTGCCAAGATGTTCATGGATTGTGTGTGCAAGACCATGGAAAGGAGGTCCCACTTGGCGCATGAGTTGTGTACCAAGTCACATGTGCCGACACAAGAATGCGGATGGCAAGCTTGTGTCCCAAGAACACAGACAACTCACGTCCGAGTTCATCGCTTATAGGTTTTCCAACCAAATATCCACACTTCCAACAATGAGCATTAAGAGTGTCATTGACTTTGTGAGAGCCATCTTTCATTATGAGGTCGAGTACGGCAAGGCATGGAAGGCGAAGCAAGCCGCATTCAAGATGTTGTATGGCAATTGGGAGGAAGCATACAACTAGACTCCCTAGGTTGTTGTTAGCTATGGCCGCCACAAACCCAGGCATGGTTCACGTGGTCGAGCCTCATGGGCACCAAACATTGATTCACAACGGGAGGAACGATCGAGTATTTGACCGTGCATTTTGGGCTTTTGAGCAATGCGTGAGGGCTTTTGAGCATTGTCGGCCCGTCATCGCCATTGATGGCACGTCCTTGACCGGACAATACAAGGGCACTATATTGGTTGCAATAGCAAGTGATGCCAATAACTGGGTGTTGCCTTTGGCTTTCACTTTGGTTGAGGTGGAGAACAATGATAAATGGGAGTAGTTCTTGCATCAATTAAGAACATGGGTATTACCGACTGAAAGGGAAATTTGTGTCATATCGGATCGCCATCCAGGAATTCTAAACGCGGTGGTGGTTGACATTCTCGGACATGCAAAGTTGCACCATCGATGGTGCATGAGGCACTTTTGTGCAAACTTTTATAGGGCATGTGGTATCAAGGAGTTGGCCAATGATCTTCAAGATTGTTGTCTCGCTTTCTCCGACAAGAGGTTCGCCAACTTGTACAATGCATTGCTCACACACAAGAAACTTGATCCCGGTGGTCTTGACTTTATCAATAGGAACATTGCAGAAAGGAATAAGTGGGGACATGCTTTCGATGGAGATGGCCGGAGGTACGGTCAAATGACAAGCAACATGACAGAATGCTTCAATAAGGTGCTCAAGGGTGTACGTGCATTACCCGTGACGACAATAGTTCAATACACATTTGACAAGATGAATGCGTACTTTTAAAAGTACTCAATGGAGACGGATAAGTAGATTGCTGGTGAGAACAAGGAAAAGCACAAGTACAATTTCCCACCCAAAGTTGAAGAATGGTTGAAATTTCAATCATGGAAGGCAGACTCCTAAGAAGCTGTACGTATATGACGACAACGATTGGATGTATGAAGTGAAAGAGCCTGGAGGAACCACAAATGATAGCCACCATCACGGAGGTCGGGCTTTCAAGGTCTCCCTAACACGGTGTGATTGCACTTGCATGAGGCCATCGTTGCTTCATCTCCCATGCTCGCACTTGTTAAACACATCTCGTGTTACGAATGTGGACGTCAATCACCCTCTTACCGTGCACGATGCGAGACGGAGGTTCGTCGAGCGGATCCAGGTGAAAACCTTGTTCTCGGCTTGTTGCCAAGACCAACGATGGCAGCACAGTTTTGTGTCGTTACCTTCTTGAAGGCATTGTCGTGGAGAAGCTCCAGACCTCTATCTGATACCTTCGGGGGAAACCCTAGATCAGTAGATCGTATAACGGTGACTCTCTGGTGTCGTTTCCCCCTTGGGGGCGTCATTCTTGGAGGTGTACACGGGCTCGAGGGACCAGTGGACGGCTTCTTTTGGTGGAGCGGTGCTTCATCTTACTCATTGATGGCGGCGGATCTCGGCGGCGTGGCGCAGTAGAGACTCGGTGTCCGATGTGCGGAGATGGACTCGCTCAGGAGGAGGACGCTTGTGTGGCGTCGATGGCAAAGAAGACTGGCAAGGTCGGTGTGTTAGTTTCTGCTCTGAGGATGAATTGATGGAAGACGACGACGACGACACATGATGAGAGTGCATCAGACCGGTTTGTACCCCAAGCCCAGTATGTGGCTCGGTTGATACATACTCCCTCCATTTTTATTTACTCCGCATAGGTTTGCAACGAAGTTTATGTAGTCAAAAATATTATTAACATGTACAATAACAAAGCAATGCCATTAGGTTCAGTACTGAACATACCTTCCTTGGCATCATCATATAAATTTTGTCAGGGTAAATATGTATATTCATTTTTTTCTATAAAAAAGCTTGGTAAAACTTTACGAAGTTTGACTTGAGTCGACTCTAATAATATGCAGAGCAAATAGAAACGGAGAGAGTAGTTGTTTTTTGAGGAAATAAATAGATAGATAAATCGGGAATTTAGAAAATACAGTAGATGAGTGGGTTTTGGTTTTTGAACCGAAATCTGAATGGATTCTCAAATCAAATCGGAGTCGGTTTTGGTTGAGAGATAGATAGATAGATACGGCCCAACCCCTTCCACGGCGCAGCAGCCCCAAAGAGAAAGAGGAAGCCCAACCCTCCCCCAGCAGAGCGAGAGAGAGAGGGAGAAGATGTCGGCCATGGAGACGGACGCCCCCGACGCGCCGCCGCCGGCCGCCCCGGCCCCCGCCGCCGACGCCGGCGCCGGGTCTTCGTCCTCGTCGTCCCGCAAGCCGGGCAAGCGCTTCGAGATCAAGAAGTGGAACGCCGTCGCGCTCTGGGCGTGGGGTAAGCGCCGATCCGATCCGATCCATCCCTAACCCTCCTTGATAGATAGCTTCGGTTGATTGATTGATTGATTGATTGATCTATGTGGTGTGCAGACATCGTGGTGGACAACTGCGCCATCTGCCGTAACCACATCATGGATCTATGTAAGCTTCCCAACCCTATTTCTTGTTTTCTGTTTCTGTTTCTATTAGGGGAATCGCCGATCTGCGGCTAGTTAAGGTTTCCTTGATTGATCTGCTTGCTTGCTTGCTTGCTGCAGGCATCGAGTGCCAGGCCAACCAGGCCAGCGCCACCAGCGAGGAATGCACCGTCGCATGGGGTACGCCCCTACGCTTCCTTCCCTCTCTCTCTATCTCTCTTAAATATCAATATCACTGTTGCTTCCTCCACCGCCGAGTGCCAAATTTATATGCCTCTAGTCTAGATTAAATTGCCTCTTACAGCTGTATTGCGCGTGCGCGATTTGCCGTCTCCATGAAGATGCTTACATACATATAGTCTCGTACGGCTGCTCAGGTGTATATAACCGTAAAAAAAACAACCCTACTTCTTCTGAGGACCACACAAGAGGCTCTGTGTGGTGACTCTGAAATACACATACTTGTATTCATAATAAAGATAAAAAAGAGAGGCTCAAATTTCCTTCTTAGATGATAATCTTTTGTCAGACACTGCCTCGTTTAATCTACTCTAGTTGATATTTACCTACCTCATGATGATTACGGGTTAGTGTCGCTCTAGTTGCTCAATCAGGCTGGGCCGCAACCTCTGTTTTTGCATGTTACAGCACCTATACTTCTTCTATATGGGAAAAAGAAAAACCTGCTACTCATGTTGTCGCAGAGTGGACATGATGCTAAATTGCTTGTCTATCTGTTTGAATGAAAAATCAACTTAGTATTTGTTTGATAAACTGAAACTCCCTCTGTCTGTCTTTATTAGGCCAGTGAGATGTTTCAGGCTTTCAGCAAATAAGGCACCACAATTAGCGTGTGCCAGATTTTTTTTTTCAGTTTAGAGAATGACCTATAAATATAATCCTTCTAGATTTAGCTGACATGATATCCCCCAAATTGTCTGCTTTGATTAACTGCCATAGTAAGCAGGTTTTCCCCTTACGTGCTCGCTTGCATGCCTGTAGCGTCTGCGAATTAATTTTCCTTGATGAGCGGATGTAACGGCAGCCAAACGGCCTAATATGAGTGGATGCAGCTCCCTTGCTCGTTGGCCTGAATAACGTTCACGGAGTAGATATGCTCTGTTTCTCCAATATATACCTGTCATGCATCTATGGGAGTACTAGGCTTGCATCTGGAGCTATTTATTATGTGACCATCAACTATTGGTGAATCCTAAGCTAGTATAACATGTCGTTGTACTTATGCTAGTGTTTAATACATCCTTTCCATGTTCCTTTTGTGCAACTTGCCTTATCTATCCTACAGCAATAATAGCCTG
This sequence comes from Triticum dicoccoides, assembly GCF_002162155.2. Lineage (NCBI taxonomy): Eukaryota > Viridiplantae > Streptophyta > Magnoliopsida > Poales > Poaceae > Triticum > Triticum dicoccoides. Next base: position 1,963,403 of record NC_041385.1, on the reverse strand, counting down.
ATATTACAGCACTAATAGTAGGAATATAGTTTGCCCATGTGTAGAATTGAAAATAATAATCACTGTTGGTGGACCATGAGGTGTCATACAGTGCTTTTATGTTTGCACTTGACAAGTTAGTATACCTCCGAACATATCGACTCATGTGCTACTTGTAGTTTCGATAGTTTGTCTCTTTGCTCGCTGATGGAATTATGAACTTGTGAGATATGATTTTTTTTTATGCTATACCTGGTCATGTTATTGTAGTCTCAAGACCCAGAACATAGTAGGATGCCGTCATGGGGGGTGTGGTTAATTCAAATGTTTGATATTTGGTACTGAAGTCAGTAATATCTTGTTGCGACTTGCGAGCGAGTAAATTTGTCAAGCTATATACCCCCTTGTACCCCCTCTGTCCCATAATATAAAAATCTTATTACATCCAATTTGTGAATATATTGGTTGGATGTAATAATTATATTATGGGACGGGGGAGGGGGGTTATCTACTAGTTTCTGGGGTCAAATATTTCCCTTGTAAATAGATTTATTACTGTAAAGCAAACTCTTTGGTATTGAGCTTCAGTGGACCTAACATGATGTGTTCTTGTGCACTACAGGTGTCTGTAATCATGCTTTCCACTTCCACTGCATCAGCAGGTGGCTCAAGACTCGCCAAGTGTGCCCACTAGGTAACCACAGTTTCTGTATGGCTCAAGTTCATCTTGTTGCAAATCTTCATACTGACCAGCATCTTTTTGTTGCTCCACGTTGCAGACAACAGCGAATGGGAGTTCCAGAAATACGGCCACTAGACCCACCCTCCTCCATTGCTGGTTGGCATGTTGTTTGCCTACTAGCGCCCCACCAGAAGCCCAGGCCTATCTCTTGTCGAACATCGCTATCGCCAGCTACTTTAGAACATTTGCATCTACATCTCTTGTTTGATGACTTTGTATAAAGGATTCATGTACTTGCGCAACTAATGCTATCGTATTAACGGATTCCCCCATTAAATTTACCCGTGCTTTGTACCTGTGGTCGGTGCCTTTTCTGAGCTTGCTGGGATAAGGAATATCGCTTTGGGAAGGCTGTCCCGGTCGGTTATCTTTTTGAGTAGAGATATGTTGAGTGTGGTAGTATTATTATGGAAGGGCATCAGATTCTGGTGAGTGCTTTTGATGCCACCTAAAGCTGCATGGCTTCTCCCGGAATCCGGTGGGAACTGTCTCAGGTCGGTCGTGTGCTTCCTTTTGTCGGTGATTAGATAGACTACCTTTTGTCGGTGCTTATCTTTGTTGCAATTCTTTGCGAATTGCAATGTGGATGATGATCTGGGGAGCACCGCCTAGCGAAAAGGAAGAAAAATAGTACTACAATCTTGGCTAGGTTCATCCTCTAGACACAATTGTGACTCCACCTTCGGATGCTGTTGGATTCTTTTCTGAACGTTGAACAAGTTTTGAAGGAATCATGGATGGTTCTGAAAATGAAATTTCTCTAACCATGGTAGCCAGAACTGGAGGGATGCATGTGTTTGATTCTTGCCTATTTCATTCATCCATCCATCCATCAAAACTTACATGATTTATTCGTGTGAACACATGATTTACATTTCAGGAAGGCAACCTACGTGTGCCTTGTTGAAATATCTAAGCTTGGTTTCCACATGGCCAGTCTTAGCAAGGCCAGACCATGGAGTAGTAGTGTACATCTTCTGTGCTTCATCAGCCAGCTCCAGGAAGAGCCAGGGACACAAACGTCCACGGGCCTTAGGCGAGCACAGGGCTCCGTCCGGACGACGATGGCTGTAGGTTGGCGGCAAACTTCCTCGCCCACTGGTCATAATGTATGATCTCCTCGAGCGACGGCCTTGTCACCAGCTCGTTGCGGTGCGCGTCACACGTCATCTCCACCACCTTGAAGATGTCCAGGTAGCTGATCCTGCAAAACCAACAACAGGGGAGATGGATGAGGACTTGGTGCTTTTATGTCCATGTTCATAAAACACTTCTTATCACAACAAATATGCAACAACAGGTAGGCCAAACTTAAGCTAAACTTATATCAATCACTCGTGAAATCAAGGTTCCGCAGAGTTATTATAGTCCGTAACGTATAGGTTATGGTCGAAAGTGCATGAGCATATTAGCTTTAAGGAGATACATTCTTCTTTCAAGTCAGACTACGCAAAGAATTTTTAAACTTTGGTTGATACCAAATAACTTTTTTATCGCGATGCTGCTATCACCAAAACAGACACGCGGAACATAGTTACGTCAACCAAATCAGAACAATGGCATCCACTATGCAATGCTTTGTCTAAAAAACAAGAGAAGGACGATAGCATGCAGAAAGAATCATACTTTTCGTCGATGAACAGCTCCACCGCCTTCTCATTAGCAGCACTCAAAACTCCCGTCATGGTGCCCCCGGCTCGCCCTGCCGCGTACGCGAGATCTACCGATGGGTATTTCACGTTGTCGGGAGCTTTGAATGTCAGCGAGCCCAGCCTGCATTGTCCAATTGCAATTAGCCAATGAAATAAGTTGGAAATTCTTAGAGGCCATTCTTGAACTGAATTATGGAGTTAGTAGGGAGTGCTTTTACTTGCAAAGATCTAGCCGAGGCCAGGTGACCTCGGAGCAGTAGACTCTATCTGGCCAAGACAAGGTGTATAGGATTGGTAGCCGCATGTCAGGCCATCCCAGCTGAGCCAGGACAGATGAATCCTGATGAAATAATACAACTTCATGAATATTTGAAGATTACATTAAGCCATATGTGAGTTCTTATAGTAGAAACAATTTAGCATATCAGTCCGAAGGACCTGAAGGAACATAAACCTCAGATTCTGCTGGTCTGATGCGCTAAATGTACTACCAAGAAAGCAATAATAAATGATATGCACCGCATCGGCATGACGTGTGCGCGTGTTACAGTGTCCTTAAGAATATATGCTTCTTGGAAAGAGGTGATAACTATGTTGTAGGGCCTTACCTGGGTTTCAATCATAGAGTGTATGATGGACTGTGGGTGAATCACAATCTCAATGTCATCATATTCAGCACCAAACAAATAATGTGCCTCGATAACTTCTAACCCCTGCAAGAATCAAGTTGTCGCTATAGTGATTAACCCCTCGAAATCAAGAAGAAAGTTTTAACATAAAGTGGAGGAAATTTCTAAGCACCTTGTTGAACAAAGTAGCAGAATCTACTGTGATTTTCTTCCCCATGCTCCAGTTTGGGTGCTTCAAGGCATCGGCAACCTTTACATCTTTCAGCTTCTCTACTGGCCAGTCCCTGTCATCATCAATTGATATGAGACGGAGTTCGATGGTTCCAGAAGTAAAACATGTACTAGAATACACATGAAAACAAACAGACTTACCTGAAAGCACCGCCAGACGCAGTCAGAATAACGCGACGGAGCGATCCTTCAGACAAGCCTTGTATACACTATAGGATAGGAGCAGCAAACTTAAATTCAGACAAGCCTACCTATGCTAAACTTGCAGCATGGTGAAAAATTTATAACTGCAGTAACAGGTAACTATTTTATGGTATGTACCTGAAATATTGCAGAGTGCTCTGAATCAGCAGGAAGTATTTTCACATTGTGCTTGTGCGCAAGGGGAAGCACGAACGGACCACCTGCGATAAGCGTCTCTTTGTTCGCCAACGCAATATCTTTCCCAGCTTCAATTGCTGCAACTGTAGGCTGTCATACAGAAAGAAAATTAATGGATATTTTAGTTGGCCTTTATAGTAGCTTCAGCAAGCATGCATAATCAGATTTGGCTACATCTATATTTTTCAATCCAAAGTGGAGGAGAGAAAATTTAACAATAGCACGATAATGTTGAGTTCTCTGGGAATGTGAAGATAAGATAAGATACTAAGCAGAGTCTGAAAGTAGCACCACTGAGGCAGGCATAATGGGCCTACTGATATGCAGTTTCATAAAAGAGCCATGGACCAAGGCTCTAAACTGTTAAGGATAGGATATTGGTTGCACCACTACGGCACTATCGATTAGGTTGTTCCATACCGACTTCTCTTAATACCCTATAAACTATTAAAAACAAAAGATGAAGGAAAATATGCAATATAGAAATCGTAAATTACCTTGAGTCCTGCACACCCTACTATGCCCGTAACGACTGTAACTGCGTCCGGGTGGCGTGCGACCTATTATTGAAGAGTTGAATATTAGTGAAAGTTCAGTGGAAAGAATTGATTCCTTTTGCATATAGGATCAGAAGAAATGTCTTGTTACCTCTATGACACCTTGCTCCCCAGGAATAAATTCCGGCATCTCTTCACAACCAGCTAATGCTTCCTTTAGCTCGTTAAGTAATGACTCGTTTCTTACAGCCACCAGCTTTGGCTTGAACGTTTTCACCTGTTAAATTCAGCAGTAACTTTCATAGGGTTAATACTACGAGATGCACGCAGTTTTCTCTGACAATTCACAACAAGGGGTGAACTGAATCTGAATAAATATATAATCAGAAGATAGATTATTGTACCTGATCAGCTAGAAGAGTGACGTTGGAGCCAGCAGCAAGGGCGACAACCCGGAACTTGTCAGGATTCTCCGCAACGATGTCCAATGTCTTTTCAGTTACGCAAATTAAAAAAAAGGAAAAACTGTTAATTATCAGCAGATCCACCAAGTTGACTGACAAAAAGAATCACTATTGTCTGAACATGTAACATTGCAACGGTGTGGTGTGGACTAAAAACTTCCATGCGTCTTACCTGTGTTCCTATGGAACCGGTTGAGCCGACGATGGAGATGGGCTTGGGGCCCTCCCACGACCTCCTCTCAGGTTCCACGACGGCTCGGCCTGGCCAGGCGGGCGGTGGGCCCTGCTGCATGGAGCAGCATGTCCTCAGGTAGGCAGCTCTTTTGTCCCTCCTTTGATATGTGAAGTCGACTGGAATGGGGGCACAAGTCAAGTCAAACTAAGATTAGTTGAAAGCAACACCACTATAACCAACCAAAGTTGGACAGTTCCACTAGAATTAGGCCACTATGCTAAAGGAAGTTTATAAATTCAAGCCATGAATTATTGCACCCTATGTAATCTATGTTGAGCATTAACCGTTGATGTTTGCTCAGTCATGTAATCTCCCACCCAGTTCATGTCTAGTGCACCAACCAACCAACCAAACAGGACCTAAAAGGATATGCTAAAAATTGAAATTCAAAAAATGAGCTTAAAAGTAAGTAAGGCACTTGAACAGAGGCACAAAGCAGAGCAGGGCAGTGAGAGTTGTTGTGAATGAAAATATCATGTCAGTGGAAAGTAGGAGGTGGAACGGGATCAGATCCAGGCAGAGGAGAATATGTTCTTGGAACTTTGGAAGGAAGGAACATTAGATATTCCAGGCAGGCAGCGCAGAGGGATGGAATTGGCAAACGGCGGCCCCCTCCTCCTTGATGATATTTCAGAATTTGATGCAGCCATTAAGTGGATTGCAAAAGGAAAGAGGGGATTCTTTCTAGAGTGAATGACAGGTAACTGATAACTGCTGCCTAGACAAAAAAGCAAGTAAGCTGCATCAAATTCTGAATTTTCTGCTGCCTTTATTTTTCACTCTAATAGATAAATGTGTTTTTTTATACTAGGATGAAAGGAAAGGAAATCCTGCTTTTGAAGGACGTCCAAATCAAAACGGTTAGGCATCATGAGAATATGAGATCACAAGAGACTTTACACTGACAGACAGACAGACAGACAGACAGACAGAGAGAGTGTATTTACTACACTAGAGAAGGCGCGAAAACAAGAAAAGATTTCAGAGCAAAGCTCAAGCTTTTGTTTTCTGTTCTTTTCTTCCTCGCGAAATCAAAGGAGAGGCAGAAGTGGCCTAATTCGTGATACACAATATATTGCTAAACCAAACCAAAGCAGTACTAGTGCTAGTGCAGCATACATAGGTGCAGGGAGGAGAACATATATAATCTCGACTCATCTTTGCAGCAAGAGCAGGATCCTAAAAAACAAACAATTATATCTAGCTAGCTAGCTACAAGTGCTGCTACAAGTCACCTCGGAACTGACGACTAATTGCTTAAAAAATGGCAGGAGATTAGCAAGAAGAGTAACGCAATCGTATTCCTAGGGCAGTTGGATCCCGGAAAGGAGGAAGGGGAGGGGACAAGAAGAGTCTACCTTTGCGCTGGCGGAAGGCGGCTGCGGCTCCCCTCCTGCTCCTGGTGGTGCCGGAGTCGAGGAGGGAGGACAGCTCGCCGGGGAAGGAGGCCGCCTTGAGCGCCATCGATGTCTGCTCTGTTCTGTGCCGCGTGGGGCGAGACCAAAAATGGGTGGAGATAGATAGTGGAGGTGGATGGGTGGAGGTAAGGGACGATGAGCGCTCGCTATATAAACTGAAAACGTGTGGAGATAAGACGAGGGGAGCATCTGAGACTCCCATGGCCTTCACTGCCCCTCCCCTGATGCTCTTTTCTTTGTTTATTGAAGAGCCGGGCCGGCCACGTCATCCCGCCGCCCGGCCCCGCCCGTCAGCCACCGCCGTCCTCCTCCTCCTCCTCCTCGTCCTCATCGTCGTCATCATGTTTAAAGCATGCAAGGTTGGACGGCAAAATATTTATTTATTATATTCGCGTACTAGGCTGGCGTCCACGTGTACGCGCGACGCGTGGGGCCCACCACCGCCCTCATGCCTAGCTTGCAGGGAAGGGATTATAGGCAGGCATCCCGAATCCGTGTCTTCATTTTCCCTTTCTAGGCATCGTTTGCCGTGCCGCTTTCTATTGTACAGTATTACTTAGTGAGCAATAAAAGTAAATTTATACAGCTCATAACTTGACTAGCTTAGCATTGGGTCCTGAGATTTTCTTTTTAGGTAAACTCTTTTTTAAAAAAAAAATCTTATCGTTGTATTCCTTAGAAATAGTGGGCTAGCCGATTTTTCATCACCCATCTTCTCTCCCTCTCGCCATCGCCAGATTTGCATAAGGCGGTCCTTGACGGCGGCACTGGTGAAGCGGTGGCGGCCAGAGGGATCCGGTCTGGCAATCTTTAAGGGCGACCCGACATAGCAAGGTCACCGGAGAAGAGGGTGTCGGCGCACGGGCCTCAAAGGCGGCGAGCTTCATATCATACCCGAACATGTCGTGCAACAGCATGGGTAATTTTTCTTCTGGTTTTCTATAAGGAGTCTTCGTGTTTGGTTTGAGGCGGCAAGGTGGCAGCGCTGCCCAATTGGAGGAATAAATGCCCTCCCGCCATTTCCCCTTTCCATTGGTGGGCTTATCGCTAGCGGGGCGTACGGTGTTGTGTCTCTGGCAGGGTTCCAGGGATCAAGTTGGTTTAGGGTTAGTTCTTTTGGAGCTTATGGCTAGATGTGGAAATAAGTTACGCCCACCCTAGCTTATTCTAGAAGCTCATCCTACAATATTATTTTAGAAGCCTACTAGTTAACCCTTAATTAAGAGGCTTCTAAAATAAAATTTTACGTTGGACTTCTATAATAAGTTTAGGGAGAGGGTAGCTTATTTCCATAGCCAGCCATGAGCCCCAAAAGAACTAGCCCTTAACTACTCGGTGAATTCATCTGGATTTAGCCAGTGTTCATGGACACCGGAGTTTCTACATGCCCTTAAGTTTCTGGTGAATTCATCTGGATTTAGCCAATGTTCATGGTCATCGGAGTTTCTACATGCCCTTATCGGCGTTTTCTTCTCCGGGGCGACGATTTGCTTCACAAATCGTGGCCGTCGTTGTCCCCTGACCTGCATCGATGACTTCCTGGCTGCTGCTTCTACAAGCTCTTGGGTTTATAAAAATCTGATCCCCCTTTCAACGTTTTTTTTGCCGTGTATGTAGATTCTCAATTAAAGGCTTATTATCTAGAGGCTCATTTTGGCGACACACTTGGGTTAGCGACTAGCCTCTATAGCATTAATTAATGTCCTTTATATTTGAACTTTCCGAAATGTTTAGAGCATTTTGGCCTCTTTTTTTAAGAAAGAGAGCATTATAGGTAGATTTTTTTTAGGGGTAGGTGGATTTTCATATGGGCCCTGCGTACGTGGAGTTGGGCTGGCCTCCACGCATTGACCGCCTTGGGCTGGGTTGGGCCTTCCTCTTTATTAAGTTGTTGCCGCCTTTTATTAGTTGGTGTGACAGTTGCAGACGGTGAAGCATGCATATGCATGGCGTGGACCGGAGAAACACGAGTCTGAATTGGATCAACACATTCCTAGGCATGCAACGCCACGAGTTTGAATTTCTACTCCACGGCACGACCTAGAAATATAATATACTACTAATTTATTTTGTAATTTGTAGGAAAAGGTCATAAGCTACAGCTATATATGTACTACTAGTACGTCTCTGTCACACTTGTCCTTGGTCGCTACCAACCAAAAATTCAGCATCGGTCCTGCTGTTTGCCTTGGGCTCTTACCGGCCGGCGAACATGCATCCAGAGTAGACTAAGTCATACCATCACCCGGTAAAACAATAGATACATAATAACTAACCTCATAGCTACAATCTCTCCGTCTACGAATCTGAATGTAATTTTTATTTATGGTGTTCTTTGTACTGCCATGATTGGAGATGAATAAATTGGAAATTTTTTCGCAAAAAAAAAGATACGCCCGCAGAAAAAAAGTACTTCCAGTATTATCCATAGTAGACTAATTAAATCAGCCACAACAGTGACCCTCTGCGTGACTAAAACTAATTCCACTCGGCAGACAAGTGAACTAGACACCCTGCCCATGATTTGATGATTGCACTAGAAACAAACTTCATTGCAAAGATCAACAATGGCAATTCAATTCAAGCTCTTCAAGAGCCTTATCTTTTGTTCATCCCGTTGTCTCCTGTTCCCAAGGTTTCCTACATCCATTTTCCAAAACAAAAAAAAAGGTTTCCTACATCCCTTCTATTCATCTCTCAGCCCCTCCTCGTCTTTGTAATTGCATACATGAGTTTCACCTACTTGGCCTGCTAAGCTTACTTGTGCTGCAAACATGTAAAAGTGAAGTGGCTTAGTGGACTTTCCTATCTAGCCAGGTGAAGATGGATGTATGGTGGTATATATAAGGGAACATCCATTATTCATGCAAGTGAAGGTTGTTGTGCATTAGCTTTTTTCATCATCATAGGATGAGTGTTTGTGAGTTGTGATCTCAGAACCCCAAAAGCACACCAGCTTGATCATTGATTAAAAACCAAATAGTACTTTATCATTCGTCCCTTGAACAATTTCAAGTAGATTCTGGATGGTTAGAAAGCAGTTTCACACATGTAACAACCAATCAACATGAACAAGATCAGAAAAATTCAAAATAAGTTAGAATTTTAAGAAACACACTAAAATATATATCCACAACAGAATCTTATATGGTGCTTTATACTATTACATTTGTTTAAACATATACACTTCTTTTGCGGGTGTTCACGAACTATTCGCGGCCTGCCTCGATTTTTATTTTATAGGATACTTATGATTTGTTTTGTTTTGATCTAAGAAAGAGTTTATTTTATTTACTTTCGTTTTTAGTTATTATTTTGGTTTCCTTTCTAACCCTTTAGGTCTTCTAAACCCGAAAGTCAAAGCCATGTCATTCAAAATTGTACATCTTGCATTGTCCATTGACAACATCCATATGGTTTCGAGTTTCAATAGTTAACTATAAAACTTGTTTCGCGGTGGCACCATCTCGGCGGGTGGTTGGCTGGCTTCTAGGTCATTCATCTCTCCAGCATCAGCGAGTGGTCGTTTGGCGCTTGACTTCCTTTGGTGAGTTCCTTGTCCGTTGTTTTGATGACTTCTCAACCACAGGTAGCAAAATCATGCCGGCTCCGGGAGTGGATCGGAAGTGGCACTGTGCCACCAGCTCATTTGGGAAGTAGAAGACTACCGCCCCCTATGGACTTGGATGTAATTATAATTATTTAGGGTGCTTTGTAACACTGGACTTTGGGTAATGCTTCATATGTCTCTAAAAAAAGGACGAAACCTAGAGTCCAAGAACAACGAGGGGCAAAAGTATACTTTCCCACAGTATTAAATTATGTTACCAACCAGGTTGACCCAGAAGTAGAGTTGATATGGAAAATCTAGCCATTGATTGGACGTAAGCATGCTCTCTATCAGTATGAGTACATCGTATAATCAAGGGAGAGGAGGATATATATAATTTTTGCTAAGCCACATGACACAACACATGTCAATATATAAACAAAATGAGACATGCATGATGTTGATCATGGTCAGCCTTGGCTAACTGCTTGTTGACAAACCTTTATGGTCAAGATCATAGTCATGTGGTTTTGAATAGGAAACATGAGTCTGAATTTTATGGGGACGCTCATGGGCATGCAACACCTTCTTTGAAACGGAAGGCCGGGGCATGACCAGAAAAAATTATTTCTTAATTTCAGTCCCAAAAACCCATGGAACCAGTTAAAGAAGGTCGTTCTTAGTCCAAGTACCAGCATTTATATAAACACTGCTGCTTCGCCCCCACCCCCTAAACACACTGATGGCTAAGATTACCCCACACCCTTTCATAATAAAAGGCATGATGGTCTTTTTTAAAAGTAAGTCACGAGACCTCGTATACGAATTGCACAGCGAAGGACTAGGCTGGCGCATTAAGCCACGTACCTTCTACCACGTTGAATATAAACGAGGAGAAAAGGGAGTGCTCGCAAGGACTCAAACTCAAGATCTCACACTTAAAGGCGTGCAGTACTAGACATCTCACCCCACCGCTGCTTGTGATATTTTGTAGTGTGAAATATATAAGGAAACACAACAGCGTTCATATATATGAAATATTTTCTGAAAAAATATAAACAATTTTTAATGCCAAATAGTCCTTCAATTAACGAACAAATTTGAGGAAACATTTTATGAAATTTGAACCAAATTTCGAAACATGAACAATTTCTGAACATCTCTCGAAGCATTTTTTTAAATGTGGTTTTCGATTTTTTTTTGTTTTTGTTTGTCCAGTTTTCCTATTAATTTCGATTTTCTTTTTAAAATTCACAAACTATTTTTGAATCTTCAACCTTTTCTGAAATCTGTGAACTTTTCAAATTCGTTCATATTTTCTCAAATTCAGGATTTTTTTTCAAATCCCTGGACTTTTTTCTATATCCACGAACTCTTCTCAAGTTCTTCGAATTTTGTCCAAAGCCCGTGATTTTTTTTAAAATTCGTGAACATTTGTTTTCAAAATTGATAAACCTTTTCCAAATCTGTGAATGCTTGGGCTGGCCCAATAGGCACCCGAAGGAAACCATGCAGTCGCCAAGTTGGGCCAAAGCCGAGCATATTTTTTTCTTTTCTAGTTTATTTTATTTTATTTTCTCATCAATTGGTTTTTCTCTTTTTTTAACTTTATTTTTCTTTTTGAAACCTGTATAAAAATTTGACATATTTATGGAATAAAAATATTAATGCTTACCAATATTTTTAAATTTTTTAAAAATGTTTTGGAATTTCAACAACTGTTTCCGTATTCCAATGTTTTTGCTCACAAATTTAAGAAATTCTTACGTTTCCAAAAATTTAATAAATTGCAAAAAAAGTACGTGGTTTGTAATTTGTGTAGAACATCAATTGTTGGGAAGTTATTTACAAATTTGGAGAAGTGTTCAAGTTTACAAAAAAATTAGTTCGCAATTTGAATACAAAATTATTGAAAAATTTAAAGAAATTATTAGGATGATCATGTTGATTGATAATGGGGAATATTGCAAATAACAGAGGCATTAAAATTAGGAAAAACTACATGTTTGTATTGTGATGTTCGTGGTTTTAGTCGTACCTCGTTGGTTACATAGAAGGAGGCAGGAAGCTGGGCTATATAATAGGGAGTCTGTTTACACGGTTGCTAGCTTTTAAATTTCAAAAAATATATTCATAGATTAAAGAAAAGTGTAGAAGTTCCAAAAAAATATATTGATTTTCAAAAGTACACGAATGTGACAAAAAAGTTCACAAAATTGGAAAAAGTTCATCATTTCGAAAAAAGTTAACGAATTTGACAAAAAGGTTCACTAATTTGACAAAAAGTACACAAATTTGAAAAAAGTTCATGAATTTGATAAAAAAACTGTGAAATTGAAAAACAATCATTCATTTGAAAAGAAGTTCATGTATTCAAAAGATAAGTTAACAAATTTGAAATAAGTTCATGAATTTTAGAAAACATTCACGAATTTAGGCAAATGAAAAAGGAAACAAAAAAAGAAGAAGAAATAAAGAACTTGATCGCCAACAGTAAATATCCGTTTTTGTATTCCTTTGTCATGCCATCTTTTAACTTTTTTCTTTAAATAACTTGGCATTTTCATTAGCTTTTGTTCTCCATTCATCTAAAAAGGTTTATAACATGGTGCTGTCTAAGGCACAAAATACTTAGTAAAACTATCACATAAATTGGACTCATCAACATGCAATGATCTACCATAACATGTATTATAATGATGAACGGTGGCTTTGCCGTAAATATCATGTCAGCTCTATATGATCATGCAAAGCAATATTATGATGCACACACAAGTCATATGAATAATAACGATGGAAGTTGCATGACAATATATCTCGGAATGGATATGGAAATGCCATAATAGGTAGGTGATAACCCGCAAGTATAGGGGATCGCAACAGTTTTCGAGGGTAGAATATTCAACCCAAATTTATTGATTCGACACAAGGGGAGCCAAAGAATATTCTCAAGTATTAGCAGTTGAGTTGTCAATTCAACCACACCTGGATAACTTAGTATCTGCAGCAAAATATTTAGTAGCAAAGTAATATGGAAGTAACGGTAACAGTAGCAAAAGTAGTAGTAGCAGTTTTGTAGTAATGGTAACAGTGGCAACGGGAAAGTAACTAAGCAAAGAACAATATGTGAAAAGCTCGTAGGCATTGGATCAGTGATGGATAATTATGTCGGATGTGATTCCTCATGTAATAGTTATAACATAGGGTGACACAGAACTAGCTCCAGTTCATCAATGTAATGTAGGCATGTATTCCGAATATAGTCATATGTGCTTATGGAAAAGAACTTGCATGACATCTTTTGTCCTACCCTCGCATGGCAGCGGGGTCCTAATGGAAACTAAGGGATATTAAGGCCTCCTTTTAATAGAGTACCTGACTAAAGCATTAACACTTAGTGAATACATGAACTCCTCAAACTACGGTCATCATCGAGAAGTATCCCGATTATTGTCACTTCAGGGTTGTCGGATCATAACACATAATAGGTGACTATAGACTTGCAAAATAGGATCAAGAACTCACATATATTCATGAAAACATAATAGGTTCAGATCTGAAATCATGGCACTCGGACCCTAGTGACAAGCATTAAGCATAGCAAAGTCATAGCAACATCAATCTCAGAACATAGTGGATACTAGGGATCAAACCCTAACAAAACTAACCTAATTACATGGTAAATCTCATCCAACCCATCACCGTCCAGCAAGCCTATGATGGAATTACTCACGCACGGCGGTGAGCATCATGAAATTGGTGATGGAGGATGGTTGATGATGACGACGGTGACGGATTCCCCTCTCCGGAGCCCCGAACAGATTCCAGATCAGCCCTTCCGAGAGGTTTTAGGGCTTGGCAGTGTCTCCATATCGTAAAACGTGATGAATCCTTCTTCTCTTATTTTTCTCTCCACGAAAGCAAATATATGGAGTTGGAATTGAGGTCGGTGGACGTCCAGGGGGCCCACGAGGCAGGGGGCACGCCCAGGCGGAGGGGCGCGCCCCCCACCCTCGTGACCAGGGTGTGGGCCCCCTCGTGACCAGGGTGTGGGCCACCCTCGTTACCAGGGTGTGGTAACCAATTTAGACGGAGGGGGACGGCGGCCGTCTACCCGAGATGACGTGGATAAGTACCCTACCGCCAGATCCCCTGGCGGTAGGGTGTGGCTGGGTTTTGCAGTGCAAACCTTCTGTAACAAAATATGAAAAGGCCCTCGCGGTAGGTTCACCCTACCGTCAGGGTGGTTGGCGGTAGGTTGTGTGATCCTACTGCCAGGACGGTTGGCGGTAGGGTCCTTTGTTTTATTTTTTCAAGTTCATTTGCTTGCTCCTTTTCAAAAACAATATCACAACAAGTTTCAAAAATATGACAGTAATATCAGGGATCTTTAACAATTATACTTGATTATTATTATATTTCTTTGTTCATGATAATAGTCTTTTATTCATGCTATAACTGTATTATCCGGAAATCGTAATACACGTGTGAATACATAGACAACACCATGTCCCTAGTAAGCCTCTAGTTGACTAGCTCGTTGATCAACAGATGGTTACGGTTTCCTAACCATGGACATTGGATGTCGTTGATAACGGGATCACATCATTAGGAGAATCATGTGATGGACAAGACCCAATCCTAAGCCTAGCACATAGATCGTGTAGTTCGTTTGCTAGAGCTTTGCCAATGTCAAGTATCTCTTCCTTTGACCATGAGAGCGTGTAACTCCTGGATACCGTAGGAGTGCTTTGGGTGTATCAAACATCACAACGTAACTGGGTGACTATAAAGGTGCACTACAGGTATCTCCGAAAGTATCTATTGTTTTATGCGGATCGAGACTGGGATTTGTCACTCCGTGTAAACGGAGAGGTATCTCTGGGCCCACTCGGTAGGACATCATCATATGCGCAATGTGACCAAGGAGTTGATCACGGGATGATGTGTTACGGAACGAGTAAAGTGACTTGCCGGTAACGAGATTGAACAAGGTATTGGATACCGACGATCGAATCTCGGGCAAGTAACATACCGATAGACAAAGGGAATTGAATACGGGATTGATTAAAGTCCTTGACATCGTGGTTCATCCGATGAGATCATCGTGGAACATGTGGGAGCCATCATGGGTATCCAGATCCTGCTGTTGGTTATTGACCGGAGAACGTCTCGGTCATGTCTGCATGTCTCCCGAACCCGTAGGGTCTACACACTTAAGGTTCGATGATGCTAGGGTTATAAAGGAAGTTTGTATGTGGTTACAGAATGTTGTTTGGAGTCCCGGATGAGATCCCGGATGTCACGAGGAGTTCCGGAATGGTCCGGAGGTAAAGATTTATATATGGGAAGTTCTGTTTTGGTAACCGGAAAAGTTTCGGGCGATATCGGTATTGTACCGGGACCACCGGGAGGGTCCCGGGGGTCCACCAAGTGGGGCCACCTGCTCCAGAAGGCTGCGTGGGCCAAGTGTGGGAGGGGACCAGCCCCTAGGAGGGCTGGTGCGCCCCCCACAAGGGGGCCAAGGCGCAAGGGAGAGTGGGAGGGGGGCAAACCCTGGTCCAGATGGGCCTTAAGGCCCACCTAGTGTGCGCCTCCCCTTTCTCCCCCTCTTGGCCGCCTCCCCAAGTCCCATCTAGGGCTGGCCGCACCCCTTGGGGTGGGAAACCCTAAAGGGGGCGCAGCCCCCTTCTCCCCTATATAAATAGAGGCCTGGGGCTGCCCATAACATATGAGAACTTCTCCCTCTTGGTGCAGCCCTGCCTCTCTCCCTCCTCCTCCTCTCCCATGGTGCTTGGCGAAGCCCTGCGGGATTGCCACGCTCCTCCACCACCACCACGCCGTTGTGCTGCTGTTGGATGGAGTCTTCCTCAACCTCTCCCTCTCTCCTTGCTGGATCAAGGCGTGGGCGACGTCACCGGGCTGTACGTGTGTTGAACGCGGAGGTGCCGTCCGTTCGGCACTTGGTCATCGGTGATTTGGATCACGACGAGTACGACTCCATCAACCCCGTTCACTTGAACGCTTCCGCTTAGCGATCTACAAGGGTATGTAGATGCACTCTCCTTCCCCTCATTGCTAGTCTCTCCATAGATTGATCTTGGTGATGCGTAGAAAATTTTGAATTTCCGCTACGTTCCCCAACAGTGGCATCATGAGCTAGGTCTATTGCGTAGATTCTTTGCACGAGTAGAACACAAAGTAGTTGTGGGCGTTGATGCTGTTCAATATGCTTACCGTTACTAGTCCAATCTTGTTTCGACGGTATTGTGGGATGAAGCGGCCCGGACCGACCTTACACGTACTCTTACGTGAGACAGGTTCCACCGATTGACATGCACTTGGTGCATAAGGTGGCTAGCGGGTGCCAGTCTCTCCCACTTTAGTCGGAACGGATTCGATGAAAAGGGTCCTTATGAAGGGTAAATAGCAATTGGCATATCACGTTGTGGTATTACGTAGGTAAGAAACGTTCTTGCTAGAAACCCATAGCAGCCACGTAAAACATGCAAACAACAATTAGAGGACGTCTAACTTGTTTTTGCAGGGTATGCTATGTGATGTGATATGGCCAAAAAGAATGTGATGAATGATATGTGATGTATGAGATTGATCATGTTCTTGTAATAGGAATCACGACTTGCATGTCGATGAGTATGACAACCGGCAGGAGCCATAGGAGTTGTCTTTATTTATTGTATGACCTGCGTGTCATTGAAGAACGCCATGTAACTTACTTTACTTTATTGCTAAACGTGTTAGCCATAGAAGTAGAAGTAGTCGTTGGCGTGACAACTTCATGAAGACACGATGATGGAGATCATGATGATGGAGATCATGGTGTCATGCCGGTGACAAGATGATCATGGAGCCCCGAAGATGGAGATCAATGGAGCTATATGATATTGGCCATATCATGTCATAACTATATAATTGCATGTGATGTTTATTATGTTTATGCATCTTGTTTACTTAGGACGACGGTAGTAAATAAGATGATCCCTTACAAAATTTCAAGAAGTGTTCTCCCCTAACTGTGCACCATTGCTACAGTTCGTCGCTTCTAAGCACCACGTGATGATCGGGTGTGATGGATTCTTACGTTCACATACAACGGGTGTAAGACAGTTTTACACAGCGAAAACACTTAGGGTTAACTTGACGAGCCTAGCATGTGCAGACATGGCCTCGGAACACGGAGACCGAAAGGTCGAGCATGAGTCGTATAGTAGATACGATCAACATGAAGATGTTCACCGATGATGACTAGTCCGTCTCACGTGATGATCGGACACGGCCTAGTTGACTCGGATCATGTAATCACTTAGATGACCAGAGGGATGTCTATCTAAGTGGGAGTTCATAAGATGAACTTAATTGTCTTGAACATAGTCAAAAGACCTTTTGCAAATTATGTCGTAGATCGCGCTTTAGTTCTACTATTTTAGATATGTTCCTGGAGAAAATATAGTTGAAAGTTGATAGTAGCAATTATGCGAACAGTAGAAAGCTTATGTCCTTAATGTATTGCTCAGTGTGCTGAACCCCAAACGTCGTTTGTGGATGTTTCGAACATCGAACATACACGTTTTGATAACTACGTGATAGTTCAGTTAAACGGTTTAGAGTTGAGGCACTTAAGACGTTTTCGAAACATCGCGGAACATATGAGATGTTTCAAGGGCTGAAATTGGGATTTCAGGCTCGTGCCCACGTCAAGAGGTATGAGACCTCCGACGATTTTCTTAGCCTGCAAACTAAGGGAGAAAAGCTCAATCGTTGAGCTTGTGCTCAGATTGTCTGAGTACAACAATCACTTGAATCGAGTGGGAGTTGATCTTCCAGATGAGATAGTGATGTTTCTTCAAAGTCATTGCCACCAAGCTGCTAGAGCTTCGTGATGAACTATAACATATCAAGGATAGAGATGATAATCCTTGAGGCATTCACGTTGTTTGACACCGCGAAAGTAGAAATCAAGAAGGAGCATCAATCGTTGATGGTTGATAAAACCACTAGTTTCAAGAAGGGCAAGGGCGATAAGGGATACTTCATGAAACGGCAAATCAGCTGCTGCACCAATGAAGAAACCCGAGGTTGAACCCAAACCCGAGACTAAGTGCTTCTGTGATAAGGGGACAACCACTGGAGCAGAATTACCCTAGATACTTGGTAGATAAGAAGGCTGGCAAAGTCGATAGAAGTATATTGGATATACATTATGTTAATGTGTACTTTACTAGTACTCCTAGTAGCACCAGGGTATTAGATACCGGTTCGGTTGCTAAGTGTTAGTAACTCGAAATAAAAGCTACGAAATAAACGGAGACTAGCTAAAGGTGAGCTGACGATATGTGTTGGAAGTGTTTCCAAGTTTGATGTGATCAAACATCGCACGCTCCCTCAACCATCAAGATTAATATCAAACCTGAATGGTTTATTGAATCTCGATCGTAGTGATACACATTTTCATGCCAAAAGATATAAGATAGTAATGATAGTACCACTTACTTGTGGCACTGCCATGTAAGTCATAGTGGTATAAAACGCATGAAGAAGCTCCATGTTGATGGATCTTTGGACTCACTCATTTTTGAAAAGTTTGAGACATGCGAACCATGTCTATTGGTATATATGCATGAAGAAACTCCATGCAAATGGACCGTTTGAACTCACTTGATTTTGAATCACTTGAGATATGCAAATCATACCACATGGGCAAGATGACTGAAAAGCCTCGTTTTCAGTAAGATGGAACAAGATAGCAACTTGTTGGAAGTAACACATTTTGATGTGTACAGTCCAATGAGTGCTGAGGCATGCAGTGAATATCGTTATGTTCTTACTTCACAGATGATTCGAGTAGATGTTGAGAATATTTACTTGATGAAACACAAGTCTGAATTATTGAATGGTTCAAGTAATTTCAGAGTGAAGTAGAAGATCATTGTGACAAGAGGATAAATTGTCTATGATATGATCATAGAGATGAATATCTGAGTTACGAGTTTTGGCACACAATTAAGAGATTGTGGAAATTGTTTCGCAATTAATACCGCCTGGAACACCATAGTGTGATGATGTGTCCGAACATCATAGTTGCACCCTATTGGATATGGTGTGTACCATGATGTCTCTTATCGAATTACCACTATTGTTCATGGGTTAGGCATTAGAGACAACCACATTCACTTTAAATAGGGCACCACGTAATTCCGTTGAGACGACACCGTTTGGAGAAACCTAAGTTGTCGTTTCTTAAAGGTTTGGGGCTGTGACGCTTATGTGAAAAAGTTTCAGGATTGATAAGCTCGAACCCAAAGCGGATAAAATGTATCTTCATAGGACACCCAAAACAGTTGGGTATACCTCCTAATTCAGATCCGAAAGCAATAAGGATTGTTTCTTGAATCGGGTCCTTTCTCGAGGAAAGGTTTCTCTCGAAAGAATTGAGTGGGAGGATGGTGGAGACTTGATGAGGTTATTAAACCGTTACTTCAACAAGTGTGTAGCAAGGGCACAAGAAGTTATTCCTGTGGCACCTACACGAATTGAAGTGGAAGCTTATGATAGTGATCATGAAGCTTCGGATCAAGTCACTACCGAACCTCGTAGGACGACAAGGACACATACTACTTCGGAGTGGTACGGTGATCCTGTCTTGAAGGTCATGTTGCTAGACAACAATGAACCTACGAGCTATGGAGAAGCAATGGTGGGCCCAAATTCCGACAAATGGTTAGGAGCCATGAAATCCGAGATAGGATCCATGTATCAGAACAAAGCATGGACTTTGGTGGACTTGCCCGATGATCGGCAAGCCATTGAGATAAGTGGATCTTTAAGAAGAAGACGGACGTGGACGGTAATGTCACCGTCTGTGAAGCTCGACTTGTGGCGAAGAGTTTTTCACAAGTTCAAGGAGTTGACTACGATGAGATTTTCTCATTCGTAGCGATGCTTAAAGTCCGTCGGAATCATGTTAGCATTAGCTGCATTTATGAAATCTGGCAGATGGATGTCAAGACAAGTTTCCTTACCAGTTTTCGTAAGGAAAGGTTGTATGCAATACAATCAGAAAAGTTTTGTCGATCCTAAGGATGCTAAAAGGTATGCTAGCTCCAGCGATCCTTCTAAGGACTGGAGTAAGCATCTCGGAGTTGGAATGTACGCTTTGATGAGATGATCAAAGATTTTGGATTTATACAAAGTTTGTGAGAAACTTGTATTTCCAAAGAAGTGAGTAGGAGCACTGTAGAATTTCTGATGAGTATATGTTGTTGACATATTGTTGATCAGAAATGATGTAGAATTTCTGGAAAGCATATAGGGTTATTTGAAAGTGTTTTTCAATGGAAAACCTGGATTAAGCTACTTGAACATTGAGCATCAAGATCTATAAGGATAGATCAAAACGCTTAATAGTACTTTCAAATGAGCACATACCTTGACATGATCTTGAAAGTATTCAAGATGGATCAGTCAAAGAAGGAGTTCTTGCCTGAGTTATAAGGTATGAAGTTAAGACTTAAAGCTCGACCATGGCAGAATAGAGAGAAAGGACGAAGGTCGTCTCCTATGCTTAAGACATAGGCTCTACAGGATGCTATGCTATGTACCGCACCTGAAGTGTGCCTTGCCATGAGTCAGTCAAGGGGTACAAGAGTGATCCAAGAATGGCTCACAGGACAGCGGTCAAAGTTATCCTTAGTAACTAGTGGACTAAGGAATTTTCTCGATTATGGAGGTGGTAAAAGAGTTCGTCGTAAAAGGTTATGTCGATGCAAGCTTGACACCTATCCGGATAGCTCTGAGTAGAGAGACCGGATACATATAATGGAGCAATAATTTAGAATAGCTCCAAGTAGAACAGTTATTTGGAATAGCTCCAAATAGAGCGTGGTAGCTGCATCTAGGAGATGACATAGAGATTTGTAAAGCACACACGGATCTGAAAGGTTCAGACCCGTTGACTAAAACCTCTCTCACAAGCAACATGATCAAACATAAAACTCATTGAGTGTTAATCACATAGTGATGTGAACTAGACTACTGACTCTAGTAAACTCTTGGGTATTAGTCACATGGCGATGTGACCTGTGAGTGTTAATCACATGGCGATGTGAACTGGATTATTGACTCTAGTGCAAGTGGGAGACTATTGGAAATATGCCCTAGAGGAAATAATAAATTGATTATTATTATATTTCTTTGTTCATGATAATAGTCTTTTATTCATGCTATAACTGTATTATCCGGAAATCGTAATACACGTGTGAATACATAGACAACACCATGTCCCTAGTAAGCCTCTAGTTGACTAGCTCGTTGATCAACAGATGGTTACGGTTTCCTAACCATGGACATTGGATGTCGTTGATAACGGGATCACATCATTAGGAGAATCATGTGATGGACAAGACCCAATCCTAAGCCTAGCACATAGATCGTGTAGTTCGTTTGCTAGAGCTTTGCCAATGTCAAGTATCTCTTCCTTTGACCATGAGAGCGTGTAACTCCTGGATACCGTAGGAGTGCTTTGGGTGTATCAAACGTCACAACGTAACTGGGTGACTATAAAGGTGCACTACAGGTATCTCCGAAAGTATCTATTGTTTTATGCGGATCGAGACTGGGATTTGTCACTCCGTGTAAACGGAGAGGTATCTCTGGGCCCACTCGGTAGGACATCATCATATGCGCAATGTGACCAAGGAGTTGATCACGGGATGATGTGTTACGGAACGAGTAAAGTGACTTGCCGGTAACGAGATTGAACAAGGTATTGGATACCGACGATCGAATCTCGGGCAAGTAACATACCGATAGACAAAGGGAATTGAATACGGGATTGATTAAAGTCCTTGACATCGTGGTTCATCCGATGAGATCATCGTGGAACATGTGGGAGCCATCATGGGTATCCAGATCCCGCTGTTGGTTATTGACCGGAGAACATCTCAGTCATGTCTGCATGTCTCCCGAACCCGTAGGGTCTACACACTTAAGGTTCGATGACGCTAGGGTTATAAAGGAAGTTTGTATGTGGTTACCGAATGTTGTTCGGAGTCCCGGATGAGATCCCGGACGTCACGAGGAGTTCCGGAATGGTCCGGAGGTAAAGATTTATATATGGGAAGTTCTGTTTTGGTAGCCGGAAAAGTTTCGGGCGATATCGGTATTGTACCGGGATCACCGGGAGGGTCCCGGGGGTCCACCAAGTGGGGCCACCTGCTCCAGAAGGCTGCGTGGGCCAAGTGTGGGAGGGGACCAGCCCCTAGGAGGGTTGGTGCGCCCCCCACAAGGGGGCCAAGGCGCAAGGGAGAGTGGGAGGGGGGCAAACCCTGGTCCAGATGGGCCTTAAGGCCCACCTAGTGTGCGCCTCCCCTCTCTCCCCCTCTTGGCCGCCTCCCCAAGTCCCATCTAGGTCTGGCCGCACCCCTTGGGGTGGGAAACCCTAAAGGGGGCGCAGCCCCCTTCTCCCCTATATAAATAGAGGCCTGGGGCTGCCCATAACATATGAGAACTTCTCCCTCTTGGTGCAGCCCTGCCTCTCTCCCTCCTCCTCCTCTCCCATGGTGCTTGGCGAAGCCCTGCGGGATTGCCACGCTCCTCCACCACCACCACGCCGTTGTGCTGCTGTTGGATGGAGTCTTCCTCAACCTCTCCCTCTCTCCTTGCTGGACCAAGGCGTGGGAGACGTCACCGGGCTGTACGTGTGTTGAACGCGGAGGTGCCGTCCGTTCGGCACTTGGTCATCGGTGATTTGGATCACGACGAGTACGACTCCATCAACCCCGTTCACTTGAACGCTTCCGCTTAGCGATCTACAAGGGTATGTAGATGCACTCTCCTTCCCCTCGTTGCTAGTCTCTCCATAGATTGATCTTCGTGATGCGTAGAAAATTTTGAATTTCCGCTACGTTCCCCAACAAACCCAACTACAAGAGCCAAGAGCAGAATCAGTTGCTCCTTCCCCTCTTGGAGGTACGGTCCTTGTTACTCTTTGAACAAAGCTCTTCAGTCTTCTTCTTGGGCCGTCGAGTAACCGGTCTCTGGAAAGGGTCCGGACTCAGCAAATCCTTCTTCTTCGGATTCCTCTTCGGCGGCAGCTGAGGTGCTTGAGATGATTGAGTTGTTGGAGGTCCATAATCTTCATCGTACTCCTCCTCCCTTTCTTCATGTGTGGCCTCCTCCTCCTCCTCCTCAACCAACCTAGACGACGAGGGACCACACTACAAGAAATATATCAACTTATGACCTTCTGTCAGTGACCCTGGAAGAATTGGTCATAGATTTATGACCATTTGAGACCAATTGGTCAAAAGCTGTTCGAGGGGCTCCTAACCCTAAACCATTGCGACCATTTTGGTCAGAGAGGTCATAATTTCCTTACATGGTCATAAAGCTAACAGCGCTAGTCCGCTGCCTTATTTCTAGTTGTTAACGACCAATATAGATGGTCATAGCCTTGTAAATTGTGGTGGGTTGCTATGACTAGGCGCCACCTCATCAGTTTTGCCTATGTGTCATGTCCATGTGGCAGTTTTTGCCTAAGTTGACATATTTCTTGTAGTGCCATGGCTCGATGAGGCGATGTGACCCTGTGTGGCTACAGGCTGATAAGCTTCAACCGACCCAGCTCCAGCACACCCAAGCAGGCCTACCAGCTTGCAACAACGCTTCACGAACTTCTGCACTCACAATGAAACAAGGGCATAATAAGTATCATGGTTATGATTGCAAGTGAACAAGATGCATCTGTTCCGAGGAGGCTGAAATTGTACCTTCATCGTCCCCCTCATTTTGTTCTCAGATTGTATACTCCCGGGGGCATCACCTAGTGCATCTGAGGCTTCAAAGATGCATCTGTTCAGCTCACCAGACTGCAATGGCATAAGTCAGTCACGATGACGAATACAATAATTTAAATACAACCGTCGGTTCAAACTTACCACTTTGTTGATGAGGGGTGCAAACTCCCTAAATCCACTGTGCTTGTCTCTGATGCCGGTCTGGTAGGCCTCTTACTCGGGGTCATCCCTCTCCAGCTCCGCGATGTCTTCCGCTGTCCACCGAGGCCTGAGACGAAGACGGTGCTTCTGGCCATCATCGTACCACTTCATGTGTCGGTCCAGGTAAGCATCCCAGTCAGTCACTTTCCTCTCCCCGTCTTTCCAGTACCTCCATCGGTTCCACTCCGTCACATGAGTTTTATGCTCATCTCCCTAGTCTATGATAGCCTGATTCTTCTTCCGGCTCATCCTGCAAGGCATTAGCAACAAGAAACATCATAATAAAGTCGAACGCAATGAATTCATGGGCACAAATAACAAGCGCGAGCACTCACAAGTGGAGCGTGTGGCCGCCGGTATCAGTGGGCTGGCCGGGTGGGGTATGCTGATATGCCCCAAAGTGCGTGGCCACACGGTGTGGCAAGTGCCACTCGACGCCGTACACACGGATCATGGGCATGATGCACCGCCAGAGACCACGGTCCTCATCGGACATCACGTTCAGATCAAAGTCCCACTCTCGGTCATGATACAGCCACCAATTTACCTATTACATATACGTTGGTAAGTTCCCACTCTCGGTCCAAAGTGGAATCAAAGAGAAATGTGTTTAGCTAGTTCATATACCTGCCAATGCGTCAAAGCGTCCAACTCGTTGTTGTAGGTCTTATATGAAGTCTTGTTTAGATCCGTGTAGAGTTTGACAACGTCCCACTCGTAAGCTACGGTGGGGTGTCGAGTAGCGTCGCCGTCCTCGCTATAGGCACCCCATGGGCGTCTTGGCAGCTTCTTAGGACGCCCCACCGGCAGCCGTTCCCACATCCAAATGGAGAAGGCCCATACAAAGCCACCCATATTGGACTTGTCTCCCGTCCTCTGCGTTGCGTCGTCAAGCTGCAAAACACCAAATGAGGATCAGATATAACAAAATGTCGACATACTTTCGTAGGTGGGAATCAGATACTCTCTTATCGAACAGTATAGGTAGGCGAGAGATGCGCCCCCCCAACTGTACCCTGCATCCCAGTCGGCTAGGAAGAACAGATACGACCAATTGGCAGAGTTCGCAGATGCGTCTGGAAACACGACCTTTGTGAGAAGATACCATAGGTAGGCCCTCGTGTACCACTCCACAGTCGTCTCATCGGCGTCTTCGGGGCATGTCTTCCGGTGCTCCGAGAGCCAGGGCAACGGCGCACCGGATGTACGGTTACCCTTAGCCTCGGGGCAGCCGCGGATGAGGGTGGTAACCCTCTCCTGCCAGTTTGTCCTCTCCACTCGCCCGGTCAGTGCATGACCCTCCATCGACATGGCAGTAATCATCGACCAATCCTCGAGGGTCATCGTTATCTCCCCGCATGGGAGATGGAAAGAATGGGTCTCCGGTTGCCGCCAGTCAATCAAAGCTGTCAGAGCTGCATGGACAAGCATCGGCGGCTGACGCTTGAACTGCAACACGAAACCCAACAGTCGGGCTTTCTTGAAGAACGGCGCGTAGCGCTTGTCGTAGTCCATATGCCCATGAACCCCGTGACCCCTCATGCGCAGTGGCTGGAGCATCTGTCAAAAAGTGAACGCCAAAAGTTAGGAAGTTATTTTCATCAATCCGAAAACTTTGATCAATATTTCATTCATATCACTTACCTCTCCGTTCTCTATGAAATGGGCACGATGACCCTTGTCGAGTGCCCAGTCCAGCATGATGTACCGTGGGCCGATGTTGTCCTCAAGAGGTGGCCGCCTTAATAAAATTTCATAAACAAAAACATCATAAGCATAAGCATACATAAACATGCATCATATCAAAATCATATCACCATGCATCATATAAAAAAAAAATCCTCCGACAACATCTACTATACATGATGGATCAAATCATATCAAAAAAAAAATCCTCCAACATCCATCATATCACAAAAAAAAATCCTCCAACATTCATCTTCAATGTATTATCTCCAAACAACATCTTCATATGATCATATCAACATGCATCATCACTCCAACATGCATCATATCATCATATTTAAAAAAAAATCCTCCAATATGCATCATATCATCATATTTGTAAACAAAAAAAATCCTCCAACATCTTCATATCATCATATCAACATGCATCATCAAACTACAATCAAGTCCTCCCACATGCATTACATCATAATTTTTTTAACAAAAAAAATTATGAACTAGGGTTCATCTTCACACTAACATATGAACTATTGATTAGAGTTCATATTCAATACCAGTACTTACTAAAGATTCCTAGGCATGCTATGCCACGAGTCTGAATTGGATCAACACGAGTCCTAGGCATGCAATGACACGAGTTTGAATTTTCTACTAGTACATGGCAGGTCCAACAAATATATTAATTGTTTTGTATTTGTAGAAAAGGTCATGAGCTACAATACAGCCTGGGAAACCCTCTTCCAGCTATATACTCCTAGTACGTCTCTGTCACACTTATCCTTGGTTGCGTTGCTACCAACCAAAAAATTCAGCAAGATACCTACAAGATACCTACAAGTCCTGCTGTTTCCCGGCCGGCCAACTTGCATCCTGATCCAGAGTAGACAAGATACCTACAAGTCATACCATTACCCGTTAAAACAATAAGCTCATAATTAAGTACAACTCTCAGGTGGGGTGGGGGAGCAAGAAGCTAATCACGAGTTAGTTACTACTCCCACAGAAAAAAAGCACTCACTGTAGTATTATCTACTCCCTCCGTTCGGAATTACTTGTCACAAAAATAGATGTATCTACAACAAAAATACATCTAAATACATTTATTTCTTTGACGAGTAATTCCGAACGGAGGGAGTAGATAATACTACTGTGAGTGCTTTTTTTCCTAAATAGAGGCGACGAGGCAGGCATCCAAGTAACCCTAGGTTCTTCAATTCTTCGATGATATGCATTATAGTCTTGAAGTATTTGACTTGATGCAAGTCTTTACTTACCGTTATCCGCCGGTGTCATCTGGCCACCAGTCTTGATCAACTCTCTGTCATTGATAAATTTATGTCTCAACCCCCATTCAAACAATATACTGAATCTCCCAAACATGAGAGATTTATTTTTCCATCTAGCATATAGAAAAATAAGTTAGATGTACGATATATTGAACTGTGAAAAAAGAGGAAAATATAACTGCAAAACCGGTCTTTTGAGACACTTGGCTCCTCCTAATTCAAAGTACAAACATCCCGTACAGCTCCTTGATAAATCAACAATTGTAGGATAAAATAAGGTATTGGGATAATATACATTTTGCCCGAATTAGGAAAGCACAATACACTTTATTTGACCGAGAAAAAACACTGCTACTGACCATAGATAGAAGAGCAAGATTGATGGGCGGGGGCCATGTAGAGGAGTAAAGGAGATTTTCGTCGGCATATTTTATGGATGGTGAATTTCCTTTTTTAACTGTTTCTTTAACCTGCGGAGGGATGACTCTGCATAGCTAGTATGCAATCAGAGGTCTCGTTCATTAACGAAATTAACCAGATAAATCGCTTCACCAAGTAAGAACGGCCATGCACCACCACCCATAAAATCAAGATGCCTGTGGGGTCCTATAAGCAAGATTTTTTCTAATTGTTTCCTGATTATTTTGGGGCAATCAATGGAAGATTTCCTTGTTCTCTTCCAATAATGTTGTACGTGCCATATGCCTTTTTCGTAGTGTAATGATGACTCGGAATGCTAATTACTTTTTTTGTAGTGTGAGCTTTTTGTCATGTACGTTGCGCTCGCGAAGCCTAATTAGTGCAGCTGCACTATTGAGTATTTGGGAATTAATTTTGATGATGTGGGTTAATTACACATAGACACACACACACATATATACATATACATATACATATATACACACATATACATATACATATACACACATATATATAGTTTCTGTTTATACACAAAGTATTTCATGCAACAAAGAAACAAATACACTCAATTCTCATCTCATGAAACACGAACATCATGGCATTTATTTTCATCCAAATTATTCATCGGCACATCATGCATGCATTATATATACTTGAAAATTAAGCTATATAATTAGATTAGATAGGAGTCGATGGTGCAAGGATCGTCGCCGGTGCTGGGTCCAGGGGAGAAATCTTGGGACAGTTAGCCTTGCACTCATCAACTGAGTGGTAGCACTCATCCTTTACTAAACAGCAGTAGTAGCAAATCCGTGGGTCGTTTGTGCACGTATTAAGGAGGCACAGACCATTTAGATGGATCTTAACCCTTTCCACCTCTTCCAATATTCTAGCTGTGGAACAGAAAATATATTAATAATCATATTAGTCTCTTCTCTGTTTAGAAACAAAGTATATAGTTGATGAACAAACAAACAAACAAATAGGCAATCACTCAGAAAAGACGTAAACGCTTGTCGGTAAATAGAAATCAACTTACACCGCACATGGGCCGTAGTGAAGCACGTGACAAGAAGCACCGACAGTATGATTGGTGCAAGGGAACGGTTCCTATAGAGCTTGTCCATGGAGAAATTGTTTGCCCCTCGTCTATATCGTCTATAGCAGAGTTGGTTTTTCTGAGAAACGGTGACCATCTTTGTTCGGGTGTAGTACTATTTATATACATATATGCCCAATATGAGGGGGCAAGGAAGCACTGTTGTTTCTATTTTTGAATGCAAAGCTATTATCCCAGCTAATCTTTGTATTTATGTGATACGATTCGATATTCGTTGCAATCTCTACTCCGATTCGATACTCCTAATAACACAATCAATCCAAGGTGCACCCCCACCGATTTTCCCCTAGCCTAACCCCGCCATCCGTACCCATTTTCTTCATTTTCTTCCGGTTCTTGTGTCCCTCGTACACAAATCTGCCCATCATTGAAATCCCTCCCCGTCTCACTACTTTAATTTCCTCCCAAAAGTCATGGGAAAATCAAAACTTTCCTCGTATACAACACAAATCAAAACTTTCCAGAATCGCATCTCCTACCGCCGATGTGGGTCGACAGTCCCCATTTGTTTGCAGGGAACCAAACTTTCCTAACACTAAAGCCAACGTTTCATTTCTTGCTGAACCCTACCCATACCGTAATGCTCCATTTCCATTGCCTAGCATCGGCGGTGACTGGTGGGATGCTCGTCGACGGCAGTCCTGGCAGCCCTTGCTGCTCATTGCCTTGCCCGCGTCAGCAGCTGGATAGGCGTACGCGGCCCATGGCTTGCATACGATTGCGATGCAAAGCGCTTTAAAAATCCACGTCCTCCTCCAGATCCTCGTCCGTTGTTTTGATGATTTCTCAACCATAGGTAGCAAAGTCATGCCGGCTCCGGGACTGGAGCGGAAGTGCAGTGCACCACCGGCTCATTTGGGAAGTAGAAGATCATCAGTCCCTAAGGACTTGGATGTAATTATTGCTCTGCTTTGTAACCCTAGACTTTGGGTAATGCTTCTGATGCTCTCGCAAAAAAAAAGGACGAAACCAAGAGTGCGAGAAGAACGAGGGGCAAGAGTATACTTTCACACAATATTAAACTGTGTTACCAACCAGATTGTTCCAGAAGTAGAGTTATATGGAAAATCTGGCCATTGATTGGACGTAAGCATGCTCTGTATCAGTATCAGTACATCGTATGGGCATGCAACACCTTCTTTGAAACGGAAGGCCGGGGCATGACCCGAAAAAAATAATTTGATAACTTGAGTCCCAAAAAACCATGGAACCGGTTAAAGAAGGTCAAGAGGTACACTTTAAAACTCCTAGGTTTGAGTGTAGATCAGTGATGATTTTTTTATTTTAATACAAGGAGGGACCCAATGGTCCAAGAACCGACATTTATATAAATATTGCTG